>NC_048274.1:22174966-22451703 GCF_009762535.1 Notolabrus celidotus
GAAGCATCAAGGGGGATGAGAAAATACCAAATCCACAGCAAAAAACTAAACTCTTGCTCAAAGCTCTTAACTGTGCTGCACTCTGGATCTCCCTGAATCAAACTCTCCTCCTTTTACTGACTCTCCATAGTGCAGTTGGAGAGAGGACTTTGGTCCGTGTGGTTTGGAGTCTGGGCAGCCTGAAACTTTCAGAGCTCAACCGAATAACTCAAACTATGCCAGCTGGCTGTACTCCCTTTCTTTCTTCTCTTCACTTTTTTTCCACCTCTCTCTAACTCCCCCTTTTTCTTTCTCCTGCTCTGTATCTAAAACACTTACATTGCTTCAGTGTCTCTTACATTTATGCAGCACCTCCTGATCTCTCATCCTTTTTCTGTCCTCCCTTTCTTTCTCCTGTACCTCTCTCTGCAGCCCGTTCTCTCGCTGTCTGAAGTTCCTCTGGAGTCGGTCGAGCTAATTTTGCGGGGCTTCCTAAAGGGGCACAGGGGAGAGGAAACTTTCTGCAGCACATGCTTGTCAGATGTGGTGCAGCGCAAAATGTCAGTAAAAAGGATGCAGAAGGGGAGGAGGAGGAGGAGGCAGTGGGGGAGACTGAAAGGAACAAGGGTGCAAAAGTGACAATATGAAATTAGAGTAGAGAAGAAGAGGTTAGGTGGATTACCTAGAACAGACTAACAAATATTTGTAGCAGAATAGGAAGGACAGAGGTATTCAGGGGGTAAACGAAAAAGGAAACAAAGGGGAGTTGAACAGTGCAAAGGGGCTGCAACTGTTTTCACTTTGAACAGGAGCTCTGGATCTCATTACCAGTGCAGATTGCAATGTATCCAGCTTCCAGCTCACTACTTCTTTGCAGACAGGAAATAGCCCTCCAGATGTTGATGACCTGGATCAAAGACTGCTATATCACGTATCTAATAAAACCCATAGGATCTGTGGTGGTAGAATGCAGTAGAATGTGGTAGTTTATGCCCTGGCAGGGTTCTGTATCCCAACCATATACTGGATAAAGCAGAGGAGCTAGTCATTTTAACGTCATCCATTCACCATTTGTTTGTAAATGCAGTTTTTAAAGCCTAAAGTTTTCCATTCTGGCTATTGCCATCTTGTATATGGAACCAGAAGAGACTGCAATGAGACCATGATGCCAATCTCCTCCAAAAACCTGAGCACTCATGGACTTCAATGGAATCAGGCATGTAGTGCATGAGCCCACAAATCTGTAAACTCTTGAGATTATATAACAACGAGGAGCACAACACACTGTTTATAATGTCATCACAGGATGCCTGGAAAAAAGATGCACCACTGAATAATAAGAAAACTGTGAGTCTGACATATCAGTGTTTATATGTTCAAGGAAACCATTAAAGGTCAGAAAATCTATCACTCTTAATACTTTTCAAATATTTAACCCAAAGCCAAAACAACACTTCAAACCTGGATTATATAACCGCTGCACTGGGGCTTTACATGGGCCAGTATGCTCCAGTACACAGTACTGCCACCACCAAATTTAACCCCTTGGCGTTTCAGGACTTTTACAGTCTACCAGAACTTCCTAACAGCTCTCCCCTTTCCTGTCGTATCCATGTTACAGTTTCTCTTGATGATTCATGATAGCACCAACATTACATTACCCATGGTGCACTATTTGAGGCAAGTGTCCCTTCACAGGCCTTATACTCGCTTGTCTGTTTTATGTTTGATTGTTTCTTGTTTGTTTTAAGCGTGACCAAAAGTAACCAAAGCTACAATGGGAAATTGGAAGGGAGCATGGTGCTGCAGAGGCTGTTTGTCTGTGTGACACGCTGAAGTAGTTTTTTCAATAAATGTATGTTATGAGAATCAGCATTGTCTTCTGGTATTTTTATAAACTTAAGAAATGTAGAAAGTAATACTTATTATGTACATGATCACACAAACAAGTAAAGAAGGGGAGTACTGTAGTTAAGTAATTAAACAATTTAAACTGTCACTCACAAATAAGCTTATTTGCATATTTCCCCTTCATTGCCCATGCTTGTTTTGTTCCAATTATATCTATATTTATTTGCAAACTGTATTCAACACTATTGTAATATATAGATACTTGTTTTAATTTAGTTGGGGGCTGGATAATCAAGCCCTGCAAGACTCAGTTTGCAATTAACTCTGGGTAAGTCCCATGGGAAAGTCTGCAGATATGCGGACTACAGAAAGTACATAATTTGGTGTTGTAAAGTACACATTTAAACCTTGGCACACTTGTTGATTTTACCATGGGACAGCACTGAGTACACAGACAGTTGCTGGGACTGAGCCTTACAGTGGTTTGGTGTGAAGAATGGGATTGAGCCAACATTGTGGATAGGTTGTGCTTGATAAGTCAGTGCAGTAGCGATCAGTAGTAAGCTAAGGTAGGTATGTCCCAAAGAATACTCTGATTATCATCTATTTTACCCAAAAAATTGCAATAACTTAGAAAATGAATGTATTTATAAGACCTGAAATCAGACACTCTGACTACAAACTTGTTAGGGAATATTTTCTGAGAAGTAGGTCCATTTTCCCATCTGTTTTTGTACAGATGGGAAAAACAATCCAAGTTTAAATCATTTAGGCACTGGCTTCACTTTTAAAACCAGTATGCAGCAACCTCTGTTGTTGAAAAGTGAAATTAATGTGGAAGTGCAAAACACAGCAGGTCCTTGAGTGTCCTCTTAGGGCTATATCAGGCCCCAAAGCCCAAAAAGCCATAATAAAGCTTATGTTAAATTGTTATTTGTTTTACTGCTGAAATGAAAAATTTTTAAACTAACTAAAGGGTTTTGGTCTTAAAAGCATAATTACTTATTTGCATGGGCTGAGGAGGGAGGGGATTTTTTAAGAATAACTATATATTTAGACTATTGGCTAAGGACTATGCATGATTAGGCATAGTAAGGGGCTTGGCTCTTTTGACTGACTGGTGGAGGTGTAGTAGCTGTTTGCTAGGAAGCTGAGGGCCTGCCTAAACTCCACCTCTTTGCTGTTTTTAGAGTAGTAACAAGGTAGTTGATTACAACATTACCAATATGGTGACCACAATCATTGGGCTTCATCAAGCTTCTCCAGAAACCAGTGGGTGACTCAGAGAACAGTCATATTGTAAACACTATTTGAAAAACTGAATAGAACATATTCTCATGCATTGGATTTTGGATACTTATTTTTTTAACTTGCATTTTTGTGTTACACAATGCTTTTATGATCCATTATCCATCACTTGGCTAGGATTGACGATCCTTAGGTGTGAGTGACACAGCACTCACCTCTTTTTTGTCCAGCCATTTCAGTATGACATGTGCTGTATCAGTGGAGACTTGTCTCCTAAGAGAGTTCTGTTCTTCTTCACTCTTCTGATCCTCCAGCACTTTTCTGAGGGCCTCGGTCAGCTGAAGAGCTTTCAGGGCAGGGTTAACAGGAGGGTAGAGGGTCAGCTGAGATGTACACTCTGATGATTGGTAATCCTGGCCTTCTAGTCGCATGAGAGCGCTGAACAACCCTTCACCCATTTTGCCTTAGGGAATTCAGAACAACAGGAAATCAAGAGGTAAGTCAACAGTGAAGTTATTGAGAAATGTTATTACTTCAGCATTCTTATTCATTGGGCCCCTGTAATGAGTTTAAACCTACTAAGAGGTCACTTGCTGCCTGCAGTACATCAGAGTTATTCCCTGCACAGCCTCTTGATGGCACTGCTGTAAATAGCATCAAATGGCAAGATACTGTGTACACTGTGGGTCCTGAAATCCACAGATTAGAGGTTCAGCTTCATTGGTTTCTGTAATCATCATGTCTGAGCTACAGAAAGTAGTGGAGGGCTGTGTTTTATATAAGCTGTGTGAAGTTGAATCAATGGCACAGTATGAAGCAGCCACAGGTTTCTGGATAAACATACATGTAGATAAATTTGAAATGACAGTGGGTGAATGTTTTTTGTTTTTTTTCCTGTGTTGTTATTTGTCATGACAGTGTGCTAATGGTTTGGCTGTCCCTGTTGTCTATTCATAGAACTTTGTCTTCTGACCCTGTGCAAAAACACGATCGGATTGTAGAGGTTAGGACATATAGTAATGACTAAAATGTATCACCTCCGCTAGAAAATACAACAAGACATTGAAAAGTTACTCTGAGTTTTCATAATAAGTGTGCTTGAAGAGATGTAACCTGAAGGCAAAGAAAAAAAAGTGCGAAGCCTTTAATAATGTAATGTTCTGAATGAGTGGTGAGATAAAAAGTCCAACATGTGCATCTTGTGGGAACCTAAATGCACATTCCTGTACAAAGGATACACCTCTTCCATATGTAAAATACATATATTGCTTGCAATGTTTTTTAAATGTTCAGTCTATTCAATTACATTTTTCTTAACAGCTGTTTGTTATATTCCTGTGTGAACTTTAATGCATCTTTGCACCAAGAAAATGTCCTAGTATAAGTTAATCTGGGAAATAAACCCTGATTCTTCTGATCCGAGTAAAGACTTTCTCAATATGGGTCCATTTAATGCTCGCAAAACGAAACAAAGTGGTTCATCATCCTCAAAGAAAGTTTGCAAGTTGCCCTCTTTTCTCGATTTTAACCGTGCACAGCCAACACAGCTTAAAAACATCCATGTTTTTTTTCTCCACATACTATAAATGTATATGAAAATTATGTGGTTAGCGTTGGTTAAAGGAGGCCTTTAATTACATGCTGGCTAACCTATTGATAATGGAACAGAAAGTCTTACCAGCTATAATGTCGTCCATTTGCTCCAAGGCAGCCTCCAACATGTGGCTGGCATTTGACGCCATGGCAACACACTGACTTACAGAGCAGTGCTATAGTAGCTCCTCGTTCACCGGTCACAAGTGGAAAAAAGTGTTAGCTGGTGGCATGAGAGAAAGAGAGTGAGAAAGAAATCTTCACAGACTACTCCCCTCCTGTGTCACTCTCAGATCCTTTCACAGCAGTTACAGCAGCTGTCCTGACATCTGAAGCAAGTCACAAACCTCCTCAATGTGGCTTTGGGCTTTAAACTCTCCTCTCATTTTGTGGTCTGGGACTTACCCATTGTCAGTGCTGCTATCCATAAGAGGTCAGAGCTCATACTTAAAATAGTTTGCGTCTGTAAGTTTGCGTTGTTTGTTTGTCCATACTTTCACTCCACTTACAAAACAGTTTTAATTAATTTGAGTGGAAGAAGTGAGAAGTCTTTTTAAAGCTCAACACCAAACGTTGTGACAGAAGCACAGGGGTCATTTCAGTACACTGGACCATGGTAGCTAGATTTTGATTGATGATGATGACAAAGGACACACTTTGTTATGGTAAGCAATGCAATATGAGGCTGGAAAAAGCAGAAGTCGCACCCATAGTAGTGTGGGCTTTGGTAATAATTCATCCTCTGAGTTCAAATCAGAGTAAGTGTTGGGACTTAGATGATAAACTCCGATACATAGGGGTCACTTAGAACCGTGGTTCCCACAGTGGGGGTTGGGACCCACTGGGGGTTCGCGAGATGTTGTTGATGGGGAGGTAGAGAGATGACTTCCCAAAAACAATAGAAATTTAGAATGAGTAACACTTTAATTGGATAGTCGGTCTGTTGACACTCTATAAGCTATCAGTAGATATTAGATATTCAGTTTAATGTCAACCGAGTGTCAGTTGACATTCAATTAAATTTATCAACAGACAAGTAACATGCATTCAACTAACAGCCTGTAAACTATAAGTTGAATTATCAGTAGATATGTAGTTGCATGTCGACAGAGTGTCATTTGATATTTAACAAGACTCTTTCAACTGACATGCAACATGCATTCAACTAACTGCCAGTGCATTTTAAGTTTTTACAATATTTTACAAAAAGTGTCTGCTGACTCATTACGTTTTTTTTGCGACAGGTTATTAACCAATATTCAACTAACTGTCTGTAGACTGTCAACCCCTTCCAAGTTGAACTAATAAAAATCAATCTGTCAATAGAAAGTGTGATATAAACATATGATCAAGGGCAAGATAGTTTTACCTCCTCATATATCTCAAATTCATCAAATGAATGGCCGTCTACTCTGTCGAAAATCTGTTGATTGTCAAATAGTCATTGACAATCAACAGACAAGCAACTTATGTGTAGTTGAAGATCTATTGACTGACAACATATCTATAGATGGCTATCAACAGACTATCAGTATAAATATTTGTGGACATGTGTTAGAACTATTCAGTTAAAGTGAAAATAGTTGAGAATAGAACAAACTCTATAAACTATCCGTAGATTATTAGTAGGCATTAGTCACCAAGCATTTGTAGACATATGTTAGGATTATCGAGTTTAAGTAAAAACAGTAGACACCAGTTCAAATTCTAAAAGCTATCAACAAAACAAAGTAGAGACAAGTTTTGCACAACTGATCAGTAACATTTGATAAAAGCAAAGTACAGTAAAAGAAACACACACACAAACATACACACACACACACACACACACACACACACACACACACACACACACACGTACGTACGTCGTTTTACTGTCAAATTCTGTAATGAATAAGAAGATAAGTTTGTCATGAAGATGTAACAGGGCCGTACTCGAATCTGGATTTTGTCCATAGTCTGATTGGGACTCTATTCCTCACATCAGTTTTAGTGCCACACTGGAGTCCTGCATGAGCCTACAGAAGTGAGTTTTACCTAAAGTCACAGACTCACGTTTAAATGCCTTGCATTGTCATCAGAGATATTAAGAAATAACACATCCATACAGTCAGAGGAAGTAAAAGTGTGCGTCCTGTCCACAGTTCACGATTCATTTCTAAGTGATGCAACAGGAGCCTCTCTCCTGCTAAGCTGCTGACAGCTGTCACTGCTGGGCCGTGGGAGCCATAAGGATTTTGTGCACCAAAACTTCAGCTTCTCTTATCATTTGATTAACCACCATCACATTTTTTTCAGTTATACTTGTAAAGTAAATATGGGTCATTTGAAAATACATTTTTGGTTTGCATTATCTACAGTTCCTCATTGACATGTTTAGGTGTTCTTTGTAAAGAAATATTTAGATAACAAACCTGTACAGAGGTATGAGATAACTACAGTGGCCCTGATGGCCAATGGTGATAAATATTTCAAAAGCGCAAAATACATTTCACTTAACAAAATAAATTTCACTTAACAAAATAAATTTCACTTAACAAAATACATTTTACTTAACAAAATACATTTCACAGAACAAAAATAAATTTCAGAGATCACAAAATACATTTCAAGAAACTGGAAAGGGTAGGACCATGGTACTTGTTTGTGATTGGCTAAACCCAAGTCTGTCCGGCATCAGTCATTTATCATTTCCTGTTTACAGTGGATACACAGCAGAGCCAGCACGAAATTTCAAGTGTTTACCATGATGGAATAGGAGCTTGAGTTGATAGCCCAATATTTCAAGGGAAGTATTGGGACATACATATAGTGTGATTCTTGAAATGCTCTCCATGTATCATTGAAATACACATATCAATTGGAAATCACACTTAAAAGACCTCGGACTGCAGAGAAGGGGCGGATATTCTTTATTGAATGTCGTTAGGGGGGCAATATTGTAACGTCCGTCCGGACGCTGTAAGGATGTTTGTTTTAAAGAAAACAGTATGGTAAGATACTGAGCAGGATCTCGCAGTTTCCTGAAAACGCAATAAAAAGGGAAGGAAAGGAAATCAAAAGTATAATAAAACAATCACAATATAAAAAGCATAATAACCCATGGGGAAGAAGATAAAGACATAAAAAAATTCAGAAACTTGACAAGTACATTTTTCTTCAACACTGGTAGAATTTTTTTACTCATTACAAGCAATTCAGGTCTTATTATTGGCTTGTAATGTCTCAAAATAAGAGGCTTATCTCCACTTGTCAGGTGAATGTGGTTTATATTAAGTCTATTAAGACACGTTTTGCTAGAAATACAAAAAAAACACTGGCTTAGTTTTGAGTGTTTGTAGTGTATCAGCAACCCTTAAGCATATATTAGCTCAAAGTTTGCAATACTTTGAGGTATCTGCTTAGACCCATGGATAACTTCTCATCTGAAGTCAAGACTTCAAAAGAACATCAAAACTTTCCTCATCAACCTACTTCCTCATATTTGTCTGAAATTATGAAGAGGCCACTTAACTCCTAGCATTTACTCATTCATTTTCTTTTGGAGGGTAGCTGCATAGCTGCCACTAAGATTAACCTTTTACACATTGCTCCAGACAATAAACTGTGCCATGTCATACACAGTGGGACCAACAGGGTGCATCACTGGTCAAAAAACCTAACCAGCTTTCATTCAGAGTGCTCAGTTCTGTCATAAAAATGTAACTGTGCTGCTGAAATGAGTAAGAGTTAATTCATATGGAAACATGACTTGATAAATATGCAGTAAGTTTCCAGAATGAGTCTGAATGCAGGTGGGTTCATATCTGTTGCTTCTATTAGGGTACACATTGCTAATGAGGAAAAAATGCAAAAAAGCCAGTGCCGTTCATTATCTTCTTCTTCGTGATATAGAATATCTGCCTGCTATGAAAAGTATACTGAAGGTTTTTTTTTTCATGAAGGTTTTTTATAGACATGTAATATTCTGCATGTTCATCTCCACACAGAGTATACCAATCTGTACAGAGCACTTATTTGTTGCTTTGCTATTATCCAGACTGGTTTTACTTTGAAATTCCAGAGCACATACAAAGGCTGGATGTGAGGAGGTCAGAGTCTTGCCTCATGATTTTAAAGTTTTAAAAAAAGCCTGTTAAATCTCCTGGTCGAATGCAATACCTCCAAATCCACGGGAGAGACCTGAGACAGAGAGAAAAAGACAGAACAGAATAACTCAAACTATTTAAAATAATACACACCAGGAACCATCTTTGTACACAGCTTTGGGCTTGATGAGACAGATATTGCTCCTGAACCTGTTCTGAATACAAAGACTTCAAAATAAATCTTCTTTAAAAAAGCATCATGACCTTGCCGAGTAATGAAAAGCTTTGTTTGCTTTCGAATGATAAAACCATCTCCTGGACAGCTTTGAAGCAAATCCAATCCTGCCACAATAAAAGACAATAAGAGACAAAGCAGTCAATATTTTTTTTTTTATGTCCATCTTTCTGCATTTGTCAGCTCAACTACAGCACATATGTGTATTTGTTAAATTGTATGTTTTCATCTCATATTCTAAACAGTATATCTGTATTTTTCTGTTTATTTTAATGCACAAGACAAAATAAAAAAATTGCTCAATAACGAGAGCCAGGATTTATCAGACTAGAGAGGTAAATTCAAGGTGACTAACTACTAACTTTTTGACATGAAATGTGAAAGAGGAGCAAATACTAAGAGAAAAAAAAATTACCCTGAGGGCTTGTTGAGTAGCGATCCTACTGAGAAACAGTCCACATGACCAAGTGTTAACGTATGACTGACGAGTAAAATAAAGCTTAAGAAAAAACATGAGGGTGTAAAGATATTAGTATCAAAATGGTAAAACAATAGGAAGGAAAACAAACAAAGAAAGTGGGATGAAAACATGAGGATTACGATGATAATATAACTGCTTTCGTGATAACGTGGATTACAGTCAGGATTAGAACGAATACAATGCTGCATTGCTCTATTGACTGAGCAGAAACTGTACGGTTTGTTTCTTGAATAAGTTGAAGCTAATGCAGTTTCTAATTTGACTTTTTCAACTCTTCCAGAAGTGAGGTCGTCTGAATGTGATGGGAAACTGAGAACAGCTGGATGAAGTTTGTTGCCTGACCTTGTTTGGTGTAGATGGATTTGGGAATTACTCTGAAATATATTTTGGAAACATACTGGGAGTTAGTTATGAATATACTTAAAGACGAGAAAAGAATAGCTTGTAAATGGGGATGATTTGTACTGACTGGAATAAGAAAGTAGCACAACTCATCCTGTTGCAGAATGTGAACATTTTAATAAAATGTTTCTGCAGGGAAAAACCACAACATGTTTATTACTTCTCCAGGTGGTAGTCCAAACATTGTTGCAGTAAGAGATTCAAGGATAGATGAAGGTACAAAAGATAATTAGAAGGTTTTTTCGTGGTAATAGAAAACCAATTCTTCTGATGCTGCAAAAACTCTAAAATTAAGCAAGTGTTTTTGTCTTATTTCCAGTAAAACATGTCTTATTAAACTTAATATAAGCCTCACTGACCTGTTCAAGTCCATAATAAACATCTTATTTAAATATATTACAAGGCAGAAATAAGGTCTGTGTTGCCTGTAATGAGAAAAAAACATCTGCAAGTGGAATAGGAAAAATATACCCATTATGTTTCTTGAATTAGGACATTTCTCTCATTTCAAGAAACTTTACTCTTTTTTTTTTGCTGATGATATGTCTTGTGATTTTCACCAAATTTCAAAGATATAACAACCATCAAACATTATTTTGTATTATCAGTTGTTACATTTAGTGATATGTTTATTTTGTTATTACACTGCTGGTGTAAAATTATAGGTATATGTTTGTAATATATGGCAGGAATATGGAGTGATGTGTAACAGCATGTTTCACACATAAGAATAGAACATCAAGTTGTTAATGGACCAGGCTGGGGTGTAACCTTGTAAAATAATCACCTATTGATGTCATATACGTTTAAATAAACTCTCATTCAACTTGTTTTCTTCTGCCTCCTGGGTGGGATGGAATTCAGCAACAAACTGGACACTGGACACAGAAGACTCAGGAGACTCGGACGGCTTACGTTGAAATAGTTTATGTAGAACTCGATCGAGGAGAAATAACGTAACAGTACACAGGCAGGAGAGTGCAGTGCAATGCCAAGTCAGTTCTGCCAGACAAAACCCTTGGCATGGTATTTAATCCCTCTGAAGACGACACTAAAGTTAGATAACCAAGTTTGGACAATAGGAACACAACAAGTGGGAAGAAGACCTGTGCTCTAGTTCTGGAGACAGTAAGTCGGCCATAACACATAGATAAAGACGGGAGCAGGGGGAGAGACCTTGACTACTACCCTGACACTATCTCGCCCGTCACAGATGACATAGGAAACAAGTTACTCTAAACATGACATTTAGACTGAAAGAATACAATAGTTAAACATTCTTACATACACATATATAAGACTATGAAAATTCCACGACACTGGGCTTCTGATTTCAAGGGGATGTGGACTTAATTCAGTGGAAAGAGTCACAACTACAGAAACAGGGCAGCTTCAGTGTATTGAAAGTTGCCCTTCAGTTACACTAAAGCCTTCAGACATCAGTTGTAAAACTTTTGCTGAGGCTACAGTGTGAGCATGAGATAGATTCATAATTCAAACTAAGAATTTCCAGGGTCAATAGTCAATTTTCTAAAGTTGCATGTTTATTGTTGGTAAAACTTTCTTTTCTTTCCTTAAATGTGTCAGCTCTTCTATGTATTTCCGCAAGTCAGGTGTATTTATGTCCTGCCAAAAAAGCAAAAACAAACGTCTGCCAGTGAAGGCCAGAGAGAGAGATACTGTGAGAGGCGATGTGGTTCTTGCGATCTGGTGTGTTTATTCTGCTGTTTGGAAACCAGAACACTGTGGGTAGAGTTTTGAATGTTTGAACCAGTTCTCAGACAGTGTGATTTTAAAGCTCTGTGGGTACGTCTAAGTATTTAACAGTTTTAACCGTTGTGACACAAGAAGCTGTGTTTTAAATAAGTGGTGTGAATTTGCAGGACCACATGAGCTCTCATATTTAAAACTGTTACATGCTAGGTGAAGCAGCTAAGATTGAAAATTGCAGCTTAGATAAAGTGGGGTATTGTTTGTGACGCGCCTTGACAAAAATCAAAATCAAAGTCCATGAAAGGTTTTTCTTTTTTATTAACAAAAGACTCAAAATAGTTCAATACCAAAAAAGAACTAAATATACGATGATAATATTCAAACTCAATCACCCTCTTTGAATGCCTCCCGCCACACAACTGAACAGGTAGATAAAAGGTAAACCACACCCAAGAACCCCAAACTGCAAATTAAGTCAACAATAAAAGGAAATAATCATGATAAACAAACAAGACAAGAAAATCAACATTACGGCCCCTACACTAGGTGTAACAACAGTATATTACAGCATTCTTGCTGTCATGCATGGTTACTATGTGCTGTTGACTTGACTCTCGCCCACTGGGAGACACCGACCTCGGCCTCACCAGTGTGGTCAGGCTAATGTAGTCTCAGCAGAGTGGAGAATCGATCGTGCTGAAGATGAGCTACCAAGCCATGGTCAGTGTAGAGATTGCAGTAAGCCAATCCTGTCCTTGCTGATGGCAGCAATTTGGAACCCAGGGTGAGGGGGAAATGAGAGGTTACACCAGTTCGATGTTTATATCCATAACAATCACACAACACCAACATCACTGTGAGATGACACAAATTGGTGAGACAGTTCTTCCTAAAGTTGGGATCCAAACTATTTTCTCAGTCCTCCCAGTCTCCCTCTTCTATCTTTCTTATGTTAATGTCTTTCTTCTTCTTGTTCCTTTAATTTAATTACTGAGCAGCAGTGCAGTGATCAAGCACTATGATAAGGGACAGACTCTCTGACAGAAATGAGGCTTTGCTTTTGACCTGAATACAGAAAAGTGATGGATTTTTAATGAAGGATTCAGTCCACTTTATAATAAAATGTGTGATATTTCTAGTCCCTTACATTGTACCTCTCTACTGTATATCTTTTAAACCCTTGAATTCATGAGTTATGAAACAATACAGCAATATTTTTGTATTCATGTTTTTGTATGTCTTATTGCTCCTTGTATGGTTTAACATCCCTCACTTGTTAATACATATTATCCATTCTCTTCTCTCCTTCTTTTCTTTTGCTGGTCACAGGTCAGCTTTTATCCATTAATCTTGAATTTTGTTCTCTCTACATACATTAAGAGTATTAATTCATTTTTCCTCTAAATCGTCCCCTGATGCTGTCCCAATCTAACAGTTTTGCCACATTGTCAACAGGAAGAAGTGAAATAATAAACTGCAAAAATGTGCCAGGCTCCTTTCTGCTGATTGATTTGATTTGATGTGAGTAATCTGGTTGTCTCTGACATCCCTCTTGCTATTCATAATTAATAACCATTACCATGCAGTTTTAACCAATCAGCTGGGTGACTAATAAGGAAGCCAGGATTAAAGTTTAATCACATAAGTCACAAGACTGAAAATTGAGACCACTCCTGATCAAGTACTTACTTGATACTTGGTACCATACTTACTTGATACTTGGTACCATACTTTTCTCCAAACCCTAAATCAATTGTTGTTCATTCAAAAAATTGTATTGTTCCTAAGTTGTTATTTGAAGTTGCAAGAGTTTTGGAACCTGCAAGGTCCCTACACAAAATTCACACTAGAAAGAGTTGCAATATTCTGCCGAGCTGCATGGATATCTGACCTCCATCAGCCAACGTCCAGCATCTTGATATTGAGAAATGTATGATACACTTACAACAAATGGCCGGTGGATGTCAGTGAATTGGATGACTTACTAAGGTCCATTGAAGTGGCTGATGTGAAACCATTCAATCTCAATCCATGCATCAAGTAGGAACCAGCATTATCAATCCACTTTAGTGACTACTGTACATGTAGCTTGAAAACCTTTTTTTAAAATCAAGGGTGTCTTGATTGAGTTATAGCCAGTATAAAAATGAGGATGTGAGATTTGACTAGAGGAAATGGAAGCCTATTTCTATATGTAAACAGGAAACCACAGATGGCCCTGGAGACCACATGTTTAGAGGGAAAGCAAACCTGACACGTACAGTCCTAAATGCCAAATATAGGCACATGTTGTTTTCTTAAGGCTGCAATGAAATGGCACTTGCATATGTTTAAAGTGAGGCAAAACAATCTAAGAATCCTCTCATGTGTTACTTTCTAGGTTCATTGTATTTGCATAAACACAAGAGTATGTCGCCAATGGGTCATACACTAGAGCCTCCCCCTTCTGCAAAATTACACCCAAAAACTGTTTATTTCTGCGTTTGTTTTCCCATTCTGGATAATGGTCTTTTGGACCATTGTGTAGACTCTAGTGAGCTGCATAAAGAAAGAATATGTGAAATGAAATATGGATTACAGAATTGCTACTGTACGTCTGATGAATGGCAAATCAGCCAGTAATCAGTGTCCAATTCACCAAGTAATTAGAAACCAGGTAATTAAACCAGGATATCTCATCACAGCGCTGAAGTGCTAAAAGCTTTAAATATGGATAATAAGACCTCATCAGAATGTAAGAGGTTGATCAGAAGAGGCCACAAAAGCATGCAGTCTAAATAACTTCCAACAACATTACCCCTTTTACAGATCTTTTTGCAGTTAACAGATAATCACATAATTAAAAGGGGTGACCTTAAACTTTTGTTCTCCAAGCTTAATTGGGTTCCATGTGTATGTGCAAAACCTCTTATCTGTTTCAGTTATTTCAAAAGGGCTGATAGTTGAGCGTTTGCTTTCCTTTGATGTTCTGCAGAATTTAATCAGGAAGGCAATTAAATTCTGCAGCAACTTTGCTTCTGTTATAATAATCTGTTTTATTCATGTCGCACCCCTATTGTTCCAGTGTACAACACAGATATTTGACAGAGGTAGCTACAGGTACAACAGTGGAGGTCTAATCTGTTAATACAGTGCAGTTGTTCAATGCAGTTAGGGGTTGCATGCATTTACACTGAACAACTATAAAATATTCTCTGTCTGGTTAAGGTGCATATAATTACATGCAGGGGCATTTCTGGGGGGGAGGAAACACATAGGTGAACAATATTTGTGTGATACCTCAATGCTAGTGCTAAAGTAGATGTGAACAGTTGAAACCTTTATACTGCAAATTCTTTATTTTGCTCCAGAAATGATGATTGCCTGTTTTTCAGTTCACATTCCCATCATGTCCACAGCTCCTAATCACTTCTCCCAGGTACTTTCGTTCTGAGTCCTTGGGCCATTCTTGACCTTTCCAACAAGCCGATATACTGTACATGGAAATCAACACACCCAGACTTTCTTTAAGTAAGCTGGCTTGACCAAGCCAGAAGCTCCAGTTTGGGAGGATGGGTACCACAAAGCTGCTGATGAACTTTGTCAAATCAGTCTAACTGCTTCAGGCTCTGAACACTCTCACATAAAAGGGATATTTAGCTGTCTGCTTGAGAATAGATAATAAATAAACAGAAGTGATTGTATTTCGAAAACAATACTGCAAATTGATTTTACTACATGTATATGTACAAGTCCATATGTGTAGTGCCCCCGTTGGTTTTTATGTGACAACTCTGCACAGTACAACTTTTAAACTCTTACAATGATACACATTAACAGAATTAAATCAAACCGGACGAAATGCATATAGGTTCCTGTGATGCCATGAATGTGCTATTATAGCTGCATGTCTTCATTCTATGTTTTTAAAAATCAGACTTTAAGGTTTCAAAACAATACTACACATATATGTTATGGTGCACCCGTCAGATTAAAAAAGGGCCATCTTCGTGATTCTAAGTTTAACAGACCCAGTTTACACTCTGAACACACTTCATGGTCAACCCTAATCATCTAAACTATCTCCTCCTTTTTTCTACACAAACATCTGACATAAGACCCGTCTGCTCATCTGTCTCCACTTCATTCATTAGCCTCAATTTATGTATACCTCATCAACTTTGTTGTTTAGTCAGTTTTATTCACGGTTAGTTTGCGTTCATCCATCTGGAGTTCATTTGTTCTGGACCTGACTTTCTGCCAAATTACGTGCAAAACCCATCTGTAGGTTTTCAATTGGAAAGTAAATCACTCTGTTGAATTTTTCTGCTGTAATCATTTACATTTGGGTCTTTTCCTCTGTCAGCATTGAGCTATAGTATAACTTGTATGGTTCCAGAGGTGGGTGAGCAAGGATGCCAAAGTAGATAGTTCATAATCTGTTTTATTCACAAAATGAAATTAATGTTAAAAGGGACCATTGTGTGTGGTTATAAACCATTGTATTAATTGGTTTCATTGAAACAATTAAGAGCTCAAAACATTTTTGGGAAAAATGGTTCTCAAGAGATTGATTATGTTCATGATGAGTTCAAATGATCTGTTTGGTCAGACCTTTTATATGGTGGTCAAATCTCAAAAAGGTAATGTCTGTTGAGAAAAGCAAAAATGCTCATATCACCTATAGTCAGAAATGAAAAATTATAGCACTTAATGACACCTTTAAACTTTAAAGAATAAATCAGATATAAAAAGTTAAAATGGAAGTGATGATATTATAATGCATATTACATTATATTATATAAGTATTATTTTTATATTACAATTATTATTGTTTACTACAGATAATCATGGTACAGTTATATAGTACTTTTTTAAAAAACTTTTCTCTTTATCTTCATACAGTCATATTATGTACCCATATTTATTTATTATATTGCTTAATCTGTCATAACCAAACCATAATCACACCATGTCAACCAGTTACTACTTAAACATTTTTAGTACTGCCTGTAATTACCACTACTTAAACCATTTGTAACATTTGTATATATCTTAATTTCTATATCTTTGTTTATCTATTTTCATTTTTACTTATTATATTTTACTTATTGAAACATATTCTCGATTGTACTTATGTCTGGGTTGCTACAATAATAGAATTTACCCCTGGGGATCAATGAAATAATATCTTATCTTATCTTAAAATGCTACTGGTCATTTTGCTTTGCTCTTCCAACCTTAAGAATATAGTTCATTGAGGCTGTATTGAAAAGCTATATAGAAAACATCTATTTGAAAACAAGTTACTCTTCCAGTTCATTAGAGTTAGATTTAGTGGATGAGTGGCTTTTTCAGTGGGTGACTTTGTTTTTTTTCTAATATGCTGGTTGTTATTTGGTGCACAAACATGAAGAGTTCCAGTTGTTTGACAGTTGAACCTCTTTGACAGCTTTATAGAGCTAGAGGTCAAAAAGAGTAATGTCACAATACAGGCTACTCAGGGTCTTACTAAAAGAGAAGCAGAGTGGAAGAAACAGCAACCAAGTATAGTTCAGAATCAATCTTGTAACCTCATGTCCATGTCTTTCTACAACATAGTCAGTCCTTTTTATATTGCCAGACTGCAACAGCACTGTAACAAACTCAGCCGTCATCACGCCTTTGTACTTTTATATTGATCAGAGTCCCAGAGTGTGATTTCACACTGCCTTGCAGAAGCACAGGAGGCACGACATGTAAACACAGCTAAAGCTTTAGATACACACATTCAGACATGCATACACATATGCTTGTCAACAGTTAAGGCAGGCAACAGCTTGGAGCCCCAGGCCAGTAGAGAGCCCCCAACAAACTTTATGCTATGGCAGTTTGCAATGACTGTAGGAAACCTCACTTTGGATCCCATCTCACTCTTGTTCTGCGGCTATGTGTTGAATGCATATCTATCCAGTGCAAAAGTTTCCTAATGAATATCACTCAATGAAAATGAAGAATTATTACTCAGGGGGTGAGAACAGAAAGACTAAAGAAGACACAAAGAGTGGAGCAGGTAACAATGATTAAATATAAGACTAAATTACTTAATCTTGCTAGTCTAAAATAAGGGGCACTGAAATAACTTTTTGTTTGCATTACATAATGGCATTTGTTTTTGACGTGTTTAGTTATCATAGCTATCAGCGCATAGTGTGTCCGGGTTGAGCTTGTACTGCGAGGGGCCCCATGCACATTTTTGCCTTAGGCCCAAACAGTTATGAATAACAACTGACCACTGATCTGCCCACACTGCTCCGCTGGGTCCCAATGATCCCATCATGTACCTGAAACATGTCTGTTAGTACCTCAGATGCTGGCACAGTGGGGAACAACTTGATCCCACAATTGCATCCCCCTGACTTGTATTGAGAAGACAAGATGTTACAGTGTAGATATTGTATCTTGATCTGGCAATATAAACAGGGTAATACAATTTCAAGGCTTCCAATGTAGCAAGCCAATGGAGACCATCCAACCCCACTTTGCCATGTGTTGCCATTCTTTGCAGTCCAGCTAGCTTCTTGAGAAGTGAGAGTAAGTGTAAGTAAGTAAGTAAACTTTATTTAGCATAGCACCTTTCACAGACATAGTCACTTAGGGCCCGATCTACTAAAGGTTTGCGTGTATAAAAACAAGTGCTAACTTGATAGCGCGCGCAAAGCTGACGTACTAACCGGGAGCACAGAGGATTGCGTCTTTCAAATGAGCAAAATAGCACTCGCAAATCATTTAGCGTGTTTGCCTTCATGAATATGCAGAACACATGTAGATCATCAGGACGCGCAAAATACTGGAAGGAGAAGATGCAAATGTAATCATTTAGCACACGCAATGTGATTTATCAAACCTGAAACAGATAGCGCACGCTGTATTTGCGTCTATATTTAGCACGTTTGAAAGGCAGGTGCAAACTGGCACAGAGTTACGCACACATGGCTGCTGGCACCGTAAAGCTCATCATAACTTTACAACATGCCCGCAAAAGCTGGGCTTACAAACATTACTAATGTTTTAGTCAATCAAACCAAGAGAACAAAATAATAATAATAAAACAACACAAATTCAAAGCAGTTCAGCACCACGGATAGCGACCGCATCATTCTGACACCCACTTTAACTTTTTCATATAATGAGAGCACAGTAGTCCACTGTATCAATAGATATACAGTTTAGTATAATTGGCACAGCGGCTCACATGTTCACATACAAACAAAAAAAATCTATATGAAGTACTCGGCCTATTCACCACTGTCTGGACGAGCCTTAAGCTCCACAGACTTGTCCAAGATGCACTGTATGTCCATTTTCTTTGATCTGTCACTCTCTATAGATAACATGACATGTCTACTCAGTCTATTCTGTCCCATCGTGCTCATCAAGTTGTTTTTAGTTAGTTTTAACTTGGATAATGAGCGCTCACTGAGCTGCGCCAGGCAGCTCTGCATAACTCCTCAACTCGTGCTTGCAGCAGTGTGTTGGGGTGAATTACCTCAAACATGTTCACAGTTCCATTTAAGCTGGTGAATCTTTGGGACAGTTGCTGGATGATGATATCAGGCATTAAAAACGTTCACCCGAAAGTTGCTCCCTGGGACAGTGAGGCGACGGTCTTCATCCGAGTGACGCCTAACTTTTCTAGAGCAAGAGTGGCAGACTAAGTCTCATCAAATCGCTCTCTAAACTCCATCAAAACACTGATTGCGTTTTGGGGTAGAGTAGATGCGTTTATTTCATTTGCAGATCTTCTGTTTTTTCTCACTTCATTGACCTTTTCACAGATGGCCTCCCAAATCGCGTTTCTAACGCTGAGATGTCTCTGCTGGAGTTCACCGATGTGTTTATTTCCCTCCTCCACAAAGACCTCCAACTCCATAACTTCAAACTTCTTTTACCGCTTAAGACCACTCTGCTCTCTCAAACTCTCCATGGTGACAGCCGATAGCACACGCAAAATGCTCAGTAAAGGGCGGTCCGCATCACTTTTGCACTTGTTATCATTTGCGCACGCAGTCATAGTAGATCACCCGCAACACGCCCAGAAATAGCACGTGCAAAATTATTATTTGCAGACGCAAATTAGCGCTCGTTATTTGGGATCTTAGTAGATCAGGACCTTGGGGCGGAAGATTTTTCCAGAGAGATGGAGCCACATGCTCAAAGGCATAGTCACCCTTAGTTTTAAGCCTGACACGAGGCACAGAAAGCAGACCCTGGTCTGAGGATCTGAGGGGTCTACTGGGGATGTAAGGGTGGAGCAGGTCGGATATATAAGAGGGTGCTTGATGATCGATTGCTTTGTATGTTAATATGAGGATCTTAAACCGTATTCTGTATTTGATTGGTAGCCAGTGTAAGGAGAATAGGATGTGAGTAATGTGGGATACTTTACCAGACCTGGTTAACAGTCTTGCGGCAGCATTTTTAATTAATTGTAGTTGGTGAAGAGAGGATTTATTGAGGCTGGTGAAGAGATAATTGCAGTAGTCAAGCCATGAGGAAATAAACTCATGAACAAGCGTTTCTAATTCTGTGTGTGAGACGATGGATTTAATTTTCAGATACACCTGCCTGCTGGTACAGAAATAGTTCAATCATAGTTAGATGACCATTGATGGCAGCAGAGATTGCATTGAGTCAGATTTTTTTCTGACTCCACACCTGCATACTGTCATATCTCACAGAACACTAGTGGACAATACTCAGACCAAAAGCATAGACCAGAACATTTCTCACACAACCTACATTAATATGTAGCATGTGTTTATAGAGATCCATTCAGAATGAACCATTATTAATAGTTGTCGCATAATAACCCTTACTCATTTCTCCATTATCATACCCTTTATCTATGTAAAGTAAAAGCCAGACAGATAATTATATCACAAAAAAGACAGTGTGCTAAAAAGCACTTCTTCCCATCCATGTTTCCGTCAGCCTGGCCGCATCACAGTTGTACAGCCTACCAGAAATGTGTCATACACAGTGCCCACTAACAAGACCTTAACAAGCTACCCACACACCTCTGTCTCTGCAATGACAACCCACTCCCACTCTCTCCTTAAAGCACTCTCTCTCTGTGTCTTAGATCATATTCCCTCATGATGCACAGAAAGAGTGAGGGATAATCAGGGAAAGAGCAAGTGGACAAGGTCATGGTGATTAACCAGATTTCAGCAGATGAAGGCCTGCTGTCATGAAGGCACTATGGGAGACCCTTGACTCCCATACTAAGGAGACCTGCATTATTCATCCAGAGCCCTGCAGTATCAAACCATTAATGGTTAGCAGTTTTCATGAAAACCTTTGTGAGATAAAACATGTAAAACTTAGAATAGTGCAGTGGCCAATTTGATTTTTCTAAATGGCAGTGATGGGGCATTTTGTTTGCCTTATTTATATGACATTCTTCTTGAAAATAACTATGAGGTCTCAGGAAAGAGCTTGTTGTGAGTGCGCTAATCACATTTTCCATGTGGCATCTGTGGAGAAATAGTGGTGTTGCAGGTTTTATACCAGGATGGGAGCAATAATGGATGTCTTTGGATGAAGTTTGATAAATCTCTCATTACATTAACAATTGCAGACAAAACCAACTGTATATCATTGGAGAGAAAAATATATAAAAATGCTGCTGATGCAGTAAAGAAAACTTTGTCCAAAGATCATTCAACAACAATCTAATCATTGAATTCGACTGTGCTCCTGTGCAAATGGCAAGGTCTATAAGGACAATGTTTGATGTGGAGGAACTTCATTGACCTACAAAGATCCCTAAGCCCAGCACTAAACGCCTTCAGGAGAACTTAGAACCTCTGAACGTGTGCCAGGCCCTCTAACATCAGTGGCTGACCTTACACTTTTGGCTGAATGGACACTAATCTTGTGGAAAGCACAGTCCTGGGAGAGTAGCAGCTATTGTTGACACAAAGAGTGTACTCAGCGTTGATTCCTGTTTTATAACGGCCACTATGAATCTCGCAAAAGTGTGATGGTTTCATTTCTTAGTGGCAATACTACTCTAAATTATCAGTAGCTATCCAGCTAAAGTAAATACAATGTTTTTAACAATATGCTGATAATGAACAGGCATTTTGCTTGATACACTTTATATCATGGTCTGAAAATTAACCTTGAAAGATCCTGATTCAGTCAAATTTATGAGGAATAAAAGGAGAAGGTTGTCCCATCTACTCTAGTAATGTTACAGGCTATGTTGGGTAACATTACACACAAAGGTAACTTATTAAGACACAAGAATATTACTGTTAAATACTAACAGGTTATGTTACTGTGTTAGTTACAAACAAACAGATATGACTCATTACCATAGACTGTATAAAATATTGACTTAGTATCCGTGATGTCAAGCATCTTTTTTTTGAAGCGCTGTTTTGAGGCCAATTGGCGGTGGCAGCTATATTGCTGCTATGGAGCGATTGTGACGTAAAGAGGCGGGCTTTGAGCCTCCTAGCCAACAGCTACAGTGTTCCCGCCTGCCAATCAAGTCAGCTTTGCCTCTCACTGGAAGACTCGTAATCTCAATATCTTCAAAATTGCCCCTTTAGAAACAAATTCACCCCAGTACAGTGTGTGCCGATCAAGAAATGAGCTATCCAGACTACACCTGTCTTTTGAACCAGGCTGCAAACATGTTTATGTAAACATGTTAATTGCACATGTTAAATTCCAAATACCATTTAAGTGCATAGGGGTTTTTTTTAATTAGGTCCCCATGCGTCTTTCATCTTAACTTAGAAAAATCAAACATACAGGATACGGTATATTTCTTAAAATGTGGAGCTCTACATTCATAATCTTGTTTTTTTTATATAAAGTGTGTTTTTTATGCATCTGTAATGAAAGAGACCTTGAGATCTCAATTTTTACATTTGCATTGTAACATGTTTCTTTCTTGGTTTTTATCTTGATCTTATGAATACTTTATCATTCTGTTATTATTATACCAGCTTTTTTTGCATTTTTAGTGAGTTTTAACTTTTCAATGTTGATACAACAACAACACAAATATGACAGAGAAAATATTGTCCCAATTCTGACATGAATTTGTTTAACCTACATTCAACACATAACACCAAAATGCCTCCCTCGCTTTTAATGGGATATAATAATAAATTGGTTTGCACTGCTGTAATGTTTTGATGATAGGCAATGTAAATTAAAAGTAGAGTATGACATTTTAGGGTGTGCTTGTGGTTGTTTTTAAGATACAGTATGAACTCACTGGAGTGTTCAGTTGCCTTTTAAAAAAGCATATGCTTTACTGTATGCAGCCTGAAGCATCTGTGCAAGATATAATACATGAAAGTCATTTTTTTCATTATTTTATTTCATTGCAGTTACAAAATTGTATGCTGCCAGGGCCATTCTCTAACCAGAACAAAAAGCAACTGGAAGAGGAGAAGATCCAGTGTAACTTAGCTACAGGCCCAAAGGGAAGAGATGGTTGTAAGCCGTGAAAGCAAATTAAATGAAAAACATGTATGAGGGGCACAGACTGTTCTTCATTGGAAAAACGTAGGATCCACCAAAATTTAACAAGCTCTTATAATTGTACTGCTCACCAACAACTTGCCAAATTATGAGCAACACATTTAATGTGCCTTCCATCCGGCGCATAGCCTCAAATTAAATAGATTTCTCACTTCAAGGGAACCTTTGCAAATTTGCAGTGATACATTTTACTAAACTGCTTTACAGTAGCTACAAATTTGGCAAAGATTCAGGACTGAGCTGTGTCTGCAGGCTTTCTTAATCTTCTTACACAAACTGCCTTTTTTGCCTGTTTCCGGAGCCCACTTGGCTGCCTTGTGCTCTAATCTTTAACAGTAACAGAATTGCCATGCAACAAATTCAATAAAAACTTTCTCACAGTATAATTGTTTTCAAACTCTTTATAGACTAGAAGTTTTCTATTTCCGTGTTTCGCAGACTTTCTAGTTGCATACAATGTCAAACCAGGAAAGTCAGGCTGAGTTTGTTTCTTTCAAAGTAAAATGTAACTGGCACAGATCAATGACGGTTTGTTTCTTCATGGAATAATATTTATTGATAACATTCAACATATCTTACTTACAGATATTTTGCCTAGAATTAACCGTCACTTTACATCAACTGACAGAACAGCACATCGTTTTCCCAAAAGTAGAGTCAGAAACAAACAAACGGGGAGAAGAAATCCCACTGAAACCATGACCTCATGCACCAATTCACCACCAAATTAAAAAACTGTATGGCAGTTCAACTGGTTGTAAGTACATTGTGCAAATACAGACTCACCTCATTAAAACAAGTAACAAGACTATGTAAAAAACAGTAACTACTGTATAAACCCAGGAATAGCACAGACGTAAAATGTCTGTCTATGCCTGTCGTTTTTCTTATGGAACATCATAAAAAAGAAAAACATCCATCTTTGCGGTCATTCAACATGCAACTGATCCAGTCTGTGTCTCTCTTTTCCACCGTGCTTTAGTGGTGTGGTAATGTTGTGCAGCGCTCAGCCGCACTACTGTCCAAAGGTTCAGCCGAGGCTTCAGGTGATTGGTGCCCTGGTGTGAATTCTTGCTCAAGGCTACGGAGAAGGAGGAGTCTTCAGAGAATTACAGGATCCTCCCTGGCTACTACCTGTGGTCCCCTGGTACTGAAGAGAAGAAAAGGCAGATGGAAACAACAGTTAGATTCCTGCATGTGCATGAGTCTTCTGTCTCACAGACACACAAACAGATATACCGTCATTAAAATAAAACCAGAGCCAATTCTTTTTTCAAAGCCAGCTTTTCATGTTGGAACCTTTAAAAAATGTACAAACCACCTACAGAGTTGTGAATTTGGCAGTAATGCAAACAGTGTTACCTGTCTTTCATTTTTAATTTGGATTTATTTGTCTGTTCACTCAATTATTGGAATACACTACACTGCTGTGAATGCCTGAATTGTCATCTGTAAGCAAACAGCATTCACAGAGTAACTGGCTTACTTGACAAACAAACATGTCGACCTATCAGCATGTTGAGGCCACAGTTTTAGGAGAAGCTTGGGGATGAAGAGCTTGTTAAGACAGAACTACTTTGACTTAATAGTAATTGGGAGGCAGTACACACTGAATGTGGTTTCTTGAGGCTCTATGAAGATTTCAAAGTGCTGTATACTCTAATAGCTCCAGAAGAAACATAACAAGCTCAATTTCCTCTGACTCTCAGTGTCTCTTTGTATTTTGCAGGCACATCCCTTTGATGTGCTCACAAAGACACAAAATGCAGCAATTTTTCAAGGCTGGGTGAACAGGTCAGGGCGACCATCCCTCAGCTTCTCAGTGGGACTTCCACTTCTCTGTTGACAGAGTTTCAGTTGTACAGTCTCTCTCAGTGCTCTGCCTCATCCACTCTCCTGCAAATCACAGTCAATCTTGAGTTTTTTTCCTTGAGTAGACATTTTTTGTTATTGCACTAATCAGACTAGCCAAAATTTAAAGGTGAACTGCCCACAGAAAGTGGCTTCCGTCTGGAACCACATGTACCCACACATGCTTCGAGCTGAATCATATTTAAGCTTGGCAGGTTTAATTCCAATCATCAGATCCAAAAATGTACTTTCAGAAAAAAACAGCATCACCTTCTGTTGACTTTTCGCAGGGAACCATTTATTTTCACTGGCAATTATTAACTCAGTAAAAAAGACAGTATCCTGTCAGGAAAGTATCCATCATGTCCCAAAGCTGTCCAGCTTAAATGTCTACTGTCAAAAGACGGCCTATGGCCATTACTCTATTATCGGTGACCAAAAATCATTTCACAGTCTCATTGTAACAACACACTGTTATCAGTGAATACTAATGAGTCCTCTCTGACTTAATGACTGGGCAGTGAAAAGCTTGATCACTAATCCATTTACCCTTTTCTTCTGCAGGCCTGGGCGTACCAAGATTTTATTATGTGCTATAAATTCTATTATGCAGCTCATTTCGAATCATTTTATTTGTCTGGTTTTTTTTTTCACTAATGTCAGTAATTTACAGATTTATCTTGAAGCACCCATGAAAGGGTTTTTAGCTTAATATTTTTTACCTCTTTGAGAGCAAAAAAACCAAACAAACCATCAATATAAAGCTCGGCTATTTCTTTCTTAATGCCTGCAACCACTTCAATAGATAGAGTGCTTAATGACACACTTTGTGAAAAGCCTTTTTCTCGAAGAAGAACAAGGTGATCAAAATGGCGTCACCAGTGTGGATGTTTTCCACAGTTCCAGGGAAGAACATGACTGCAATTTGCACACTCATGCCAAGTATTCTGATAGGAGGGGAGGAATGTCCTTGGGGTTCAACACAGCAAATATTTTAAGTCACCTTAAAAGTCATCAAAACTAAGATAAATTAAAGGAATTTGAAGCAGCAGTAGCCACAGCTAGCTTAGCATAAAAAAGGCAAGTGCAGATTTAAAAGGCTTTACAGATTGCTGACCATTGCTGAGTTTACGTGAGACAATCTGAAACAAAAACATTTAATGACTAAATCATTGACTTTGCAGCAGCTTGACGATCCACATTTCTCTAAGGTAAAAGATGATTTTGCCAGCTAACAGCATTTTTGGAACAGTATCCCAAGTTGCTGCAATTTAGCAGGGGTCTCCCTTCCTTGTATTTTGCATGTATGATGTGATTTATACATTCATTCACAGTCTGATCCACAACAACTTCATTGAGTTTAACCACAGACATATGGACTTCTGATGATGGTTCTTTGCAGCATAGTCTTTCAGATACAAATGTAGATTTTTTTTATTTTTCAGTTGACTAAATTCATCTGTTAAAAGGAGATTGAGCCATCAAGCATGTTTAATCCTCTTTATACATCATTTATGACTGGTAGAAGAGGGCTCAAACCTACCTGGGTCAGAGCTACACAGCAGATCTGACAGCTTTAGTAGCTAACTCTGTTTAGCACTAGCAAAAATATGTACTTTTGTGCATTCAGTCCTCATGCATGCATGGAAACACATGTCGCAGAAAAGTCATCTCACCTCAACAAGTGGATGCCAGTGGGCGACAGGTTTTCGAGGATATGTGAGCATTTCACTCCAGTGGTCTCTACCGAGGTTGTCTGCATCGTTGCCAACTCGACACACACCAATGACCTCATTATGCCCTACACTGTGGGCACAAGGAGAGAGAGAGGGAGAGATCACGACCGAGCCTGCTTTCCAAAAGTATTGTTACACAACATCTCAAGGGTGAAAAATAATAACCTGTCGAATTATTAATGTGACAGAAAGTTAATGAAAATGTGTTATTTTTATATATTTCACTCTTTTTTTCATTGTGAGTTAAAAATGACAAATGCAAAAGAGCTGTAGAATAGTGTGAGACTTCTGTAAAGCCTTGTTATAGCTTCTAACCGGTCATAGTCCATCACTGCAATCAGCAGGCTGATCTGCTCTATATTTTCTGGAGGGACATCAAAGACAATGGCCTCATTATACACAGGGTTTAAAGTGTTCCGCTTAGTCGACGTCTTCCTCTTCTTCAGTCTGCGACCATCACACATGAGTGAAACCTTCACATAGGGATCTATAAAGTGAGTGAAACAGAACGGCAATCAAACATTAATTTGCATTCAGAATCCCAGTGAGGCCCTGTAGATATACAGTAAGCACCATCAGTTTTTAATTACCAGATGCACCGGTGATATCCATGGCTTTTAGATTGCGAGCCTTTATCATGGTGATGGTCAATCTGCCTGCAGTGGGCAGGTAACAGAGCGAAAACATCAGATCCCCGAGGTCCACATTATCCTGCAACACAGCACAAAACATTGTCAGTCTGCCATGAGCCTTGTCTTGATTTCAAAATCCTTTCTTCATGCAGGTTTCTGTTTCTTTATATTATTAGAAGCACCTGGAGAGTCTAACAAAATAATGAGATTATTCTTAGTACCACTTGTCACTAGTGCAGCTGAAGGTAAACAATAATGGCATGGCCCGCTGACATTTTGTTACAGGGTTCAAGCAGTGTTTCTGTTGAGGAAAAGTCTGTTCTGTCACATTGCACAGATAAAAGCCTCCCACATTTCAGCCAACATGGCGACTTCTGTTCAGCTGCAGAGAGGCAGAAGCTCTCTTATCACTTGCTCTTAAAATAACTCAGTGAAACATGTGAGAACCAGGAAAGCACACAAACGTGTCTGCTGAAGTCAACAACTCCTACAGCAGAGTCTCTTGCGGATCTGCTGGTGTGTCGGGAAGATTGTGTTGGTGTTTTGAGTCAGGTGCCATCTGCTATTAACTTTCAGTGTAATCATTTGTAAAGGGAAGCCTGGTGAGTCCAATCAGTGTGTGAAAAAAATACGACTGATTAGATTTGCAAGAGCTTGCTCCCCAAACTGTGACTGGAACATTAAGATAGTGACATTTTATATTTCGGTACGGAATAAGAAGGGAAATGAAAAGAACATTTCAAGCAACTTTTACATTTTCATGATTCTGGCTTTTGAGTGCTATTGAACGTTCAGTTCAAGTACAACGTTTGCAACTTAGTCTGCTTGAATTGTACAGTGTAGGCAGGTGTTTGCAAGAAAAAGTTAACTGTGTTCTTTTTGCTTGCTGCAACTGATTTCTTTATATGTATACCTGCAGAGAGGAAGGAGACAGGTATGTAACTTTCAGCTTATAACAGTATCTGTCAGCAGGAGAGATCAATGGCCTATGACATTTAATTCACAGCAGGCTTCAGATAAGTGTCTCACACATTTTGACACTGTGGAGTGTTTTTACAGAAAACCTAGACATCGAGACTTGCATCAGGCCTGGACTCTTGGACTCTTGAGGATCATTTATCTTGATCAATTTGGAAATCATAATTAAAGTAGCTTTTCTGAATACAGGATCAATTATGTATCAGCTCTACTGAAGTAGAGACTTATTTATCTAAAACATCCATTTGCATAGTAAAGCTATGGATGATATGCTTATAACTTATGAATGTTGTTTTGGCTTAGTGGAATCTGAAGGAGCTGAATTGTAATTTCATTACAAACTTAAATATTCACTGCACTTTACTCTCAAAACTTTTTGTCTTCCATACTTTCAAAAGAAATCAGTTTTATTACCAGTTTCAACAATTTGTCTGCATTGCTAAGCATTAAAGTCCTCCTCTGGGATGCAGCTCTTTTATCATCTGTAATCTATGTGTATGTGCATGAATTTGCAAGACAGATATAGCTAAGGAGGAGAGAGAGAAAAGAAAGAAAAAAGAGCTGAAGATTTCAGATCCTAAGACCTAAATCCCTCTTGTTTCTTGTCGGGGGGTTTTGTTACCATTAGGATCAAATACTCAACCAGACTATGGTATAAGGCATATTAATTCCCATGATGGATTAACTGACAGGCCCTCCAGAAAATGGATCCCATAAGGATCCTGTGGGCCTTGCATGCTTCTCTTTGTGGGAGGAGATGGATTGGTGTTGAGTTTCATGAGCTTTAGGATCTTTAAGCGGTAATGATCAGTATTTAAGGCTGGTCAAAATGCCACACTTCAAGTATCTGATCTTCAGGCTGGATTTCAAAATGATTTGGTAAGTGTTCTTCTTTGTGTCCTATCACATTAAAACCCAAAAGCATCGATTAAAATGTTGATTAACACAAGAAAACACATGAATATTAATAAATTGAATAGTTCTTTGATTTTGAGAACAGAAGATACATCCTCTTAGGATTCTGAATTAATTGCAAAGCTTAACAAGCCAAATGTGTCTCTAAAACAAACCATATGGTCAGTCCCCTTGCTAATTATGACTTAACGATAAGCCCCCTCATTCCTCTAAGACTTCATCTGTCCACTGATTATGATGAATCCTGCAAAATTATCCTACCTCTGCAGTGGTGTCCAAAGATGGTTAGCTTGTATCTGAGGTATGTGCAGGGCATTTGTGCAAATGTATTAGAACACGCATTTATGTAGGTATAATACGAGAGAGAGAGAGAGAGAGAGAGAGAGAGAAGAGAGAGAGAGAGAGAGAGAGAGAGAGAGAGAGAGAGAGAGAGCTGAGCAGTGTGAAAAACTGAACAGTTGGAAGAAGTGGAGCTCTCCAGAATACTGTAATCTCTGGTTTCCATCACCACCTGTCACATTCCTCTCAGTTCTAACTGGGTGAGGTATTGATCAAATCAATAACAAAGGGCAGACATGTTAGCACTTCCCCCCAAAACAGCATGAATTTCAAAGTTTACACACACACACAAAGACACACACACAAAGACACACAAACACATTCACTCACAAAAACATCAATACTTTTGTCAGTATCAATATTAACCTCAGGTCTCTATTTCCCACACCAGATAAAAGAAAGATTTTCATGTCAATTTTCTCAGCCAACTGCCTCCTTACCTTGTCAGCTGTCAGTATCTCTTTTTTAAGTTCTATTTTTTAACAGATATAAGTCACTTTTTAGTAGATAAATGAGACCTACTTAGTACCAATAGTTTGAAACACAACTTCTGATTAGCATAACTAATACTGTCTTGATGGTTAGACTTTTCTAAACACTCTTGTCCTTATATTAGTTTTATCAAACATTTTGCAGCAGATACAGGCACTAGCTTCCATGTTTACAGTCTCTGCCCTATAACAAACTCCATCAGCGTGGCCTCTTAACTGCAGAGAAGCACACTGAAATATGCATGTGCTCATCCGGTCATCCCCCATGGCATTGACTACACACGATGCAAGGTCATGACCTTACTCACAGTAAGACATTACCATAGAAGAGCGTGGGCATCACCTACATGTAGGGTGATGCCCACCATCTGTGTATTGAGAATGTTGGTGCTCAACTTTGCCTATCACAGATTGAAAAGACCCAATTTAGAAATAGATCTACGGTTCTGACTATAGTGCTGCTGAGGGTGTTGAAATGGCCAAGCAGTGTTTGTGTATGTGTTGTATTTATAACTCATGGTAGTGTACTCTGCTCCTGGTAAGTAAACTCCAAGGGATCATTAGAGGCTGAAGCCTGTAAGAAATGAAAAGGCTGCTGTGTTTTGTGACCCTGGAAATACTAGGTAGCATCCACTTGTCACCCTGCTCCTCATGTTGCTTTCGTCCCAATTACATACCACATTTACAGTACATTTTACAGAGCACAGTTCACTGCTGCTGCATGTAAAATTATCTATCTGCCAATACTAATCTATTTTTTTCATGAGCTTCACAATTTCTTTTTTTAACGCTTCTTTTCCAGTGTCAGATATGTAGCATTTAAAGTCCTTCATAAATCAAAGTTGAGCCGAGGAAGTAAAGCATAATGGCTGTCCTTTTAAAGGTGTAAATATAGAGGGGTTGTTTGAGTTTTTAAGGTGTGGTTGTATGAGGTATTTTTAAACAGTTGATGTAAGACTTACAGTTTATAAAAGTCAGCAAGGCTCCCTTTTGGAGAAGCCGGCAGGAGTCCCTATTCAGAAACTAAGCTACATGTCTGTGTTGTAGAAGATACAGAGGAGGACTCTAGCTTATTTATTTTAAAATACTTTTATCATTTGTGTTAGCTTTAGCTAGCTCTTATTATGCATGCAGTTGAGGAAGGGTCTGCATGCACGTTCATGTGCCGTCTTGTTCAGCAACAGTTCCTGCCAGAATAACTAAAGATGTGCCAGAAATCTTTGCATTGAAGATATTACTGCAAACCTATCCTTGGCATGTAAAACAGGCAATAGTGCAACGTGTTTGATATGGAAAAGACCAACTGGGAAGTAAATAGGTACAAGCTAAAACCTGTTCAGACATTTGTCCAGACAAGTAAGTGAGATACTAAAGTTACTTTGACTTTAACTCTTAGCAAGATACCAGCTAAATGCCTAAGATGTTTGGTTAGTTACAATTCTGTTGGTGGGTTGTTGTTATTTTGAGGTTAATAGACCTCTGCAGTGATCCCAGTGAGGCAGAAACTATGAGTGCATCTCGCCATTAGAGATGCAGTGCAGTGGCACTAGTTTGGCCTATTGGTTAAGTTGTGCGCCCAGCATGCAGAGGATAAAGTCCTTGAAGTGGGTGGCCTTGGTTTGATTCCTCCCTGTTGGCTCTTTACTACATGTCACTCCTCACCCTCTGCCCCAGTTTCCTTTCCTACTGTCCTTTCCTCTGCAGTGTGCACAACCCACAGCGCAGTAACTTACTGATCATTTAAATCTACAGACATGTCGAAAGGATCAGTCAGAATCTAATGCTTAAATGGTCAATGAAATGTGTTTTCCAAACATCAAATAAGTCAGAACAGTCCAACACAGTCAGACAGAGCGCATACAGAGAATAGTTTGGAAATAGCTGTCCTCTTTATAAATCCTCAGGTAATACAGACTCAATTTTGACTCGCCTCAGATGCTTCTCTTGTGACTTTACTTGGACTTCAACATTTGAGACTCTACTCAGACTCAAGGTTGGTGACTTGACTACAACCCTGACCTGTGTACCACATAAGCACTTAACACTCCGGTGAGGAACTTCCACTCCATGTGAATTTATGTACCCCAAAAGACAGAGGGGTTTGTCTTAATCCCTTGTCCTGTACATGTCATAGATGTCCTGCTGTCATGTAACCGTCAGACGTATCACTCAGTGTGAATATTTGCTGTTGAAAGTCTCAGTTCTTACTTCCTCTTTTCTTTATTTGTTGTTTATTTGCACTGCTCTCTTAGCACCTGGTCTGTGGGAGTTGTTTTCTTTCAGTTGTATGGCTTCTAGACAGATCAATGACAATACATTTGACTGGACTTGAACTGATTTGACTTGAACTGACTTGACAAGGAACCTGCTCATACTCACTGTTAATTAGTAAATCATACAAGCCCATTCTCCGAAGAGCGTGAACTCATTTTTTAAAACCTTTTCCCAAGGTCTAACTTTTGCTGTTCTTTTCAAGCTAAATCATACAGCTATCTGTTAACGCTTCTATTTCTTATCTGTTTTACAGCACACATCATCACTACACTGAAGACCCCAAGTGTATACGTTAATATTAAATGTATTCTTTCTATATTTTCACTTGTTTATTTATTTCCATGTACCCAAAACCCAGTTAGAATTTGTCAGCTCACTGAAAGTGGGACACAGCTGCAGACTGTGTGGATGCCAAAAGGGGTTACTGTGGCTGCATGTATTGTATGTAACATGTTCAGAATGATAAACATGTAGACAGAGCAAGTACATATTAGTGGACACAGACAGACAAAGAGAGACACATAGAAAGGAAGGGAGAGAGAGTAACGGAGAGAGAGAGGGGGAGGGGGTTCTTGCCATCACTGATTTTAGAGTCAAGGAGTAGGAAGCTGTTAATGGTCCTCAGCACATTGTGCAAGGATGCCTGCATTAGAAAAATTGACAAGCTGCTATTTGTAGCATTAGCAGCCTACAGAAAATACAGATATGGGTATATAGGGTTCCACACTGAAGTCAAACCTCAGAAAACAAAACGTACATACAAACCAACTAACTAACTAACTAACTAACTATCTAACTAACGATCTATCCAACGAAGTAACTAACTAAGCTAAGTAAATAAGACAAAAATAAATAGATAAATAATAAGAAGTCTAAATTTCAGTTGAATACATTCAAATAAAATAGAATTGAGTTACTATTCCCCCTAGGCAGTGGCAAATACAGGAAGCCTAATCAGGCAAATGCATAACTCAATTGCATGTCAGCTTATTGAACCTCTACCAGCATGAACCATTATGCAAAAGCACTCATCTCTGATTAGAAATTATCAAGACAGATTTGCATTATTTCAGCTGAGGAAGCTTTCCCTTTTTTTTTTTTTTTTTTACATAAAAGGCCTCAAAAGAGAAGCTACACATTTGAATGATTGAGGGAGTCATTACAATCAAAGCACAACAGTTAAATTAACAAATGATCTTCAAAGCTAAATGTAAATGGGTGCACATCACTATCATCTCTGATAGCTCTTTTGGCACTGCTAAGCAGCCTGAAAACTATCTTTTTTTGTTGTCTGGGTCATCATAACTTGATGCCAGACAGATTGTCCATGGATTGGTTTGTTTCTTGTGATGGGTCTGAAAATATCTGCAGCTGCCTTTTCGCTCCTACTTTCACTTGGCCTTTTAAATCATTTTCATTTTTTGGTGCAAAATGCTCTCTTTACAATCAGTCAGAGTAACTAGAGTTCAAACTAAAGCAGAGTGTCTACCTACATCACAGTAATGTACAGCTTATTATGCCATAAAGCCCTGTCTCTGGGTTGCCTAACAAAAGAATGCTGGACTGGATCCCAGTCTGCATTTTCTGTAGATCACAAGCATTTTTCCCGTCTTGCATAACAGAAAAATGCAGGGTTTTCAGTCACGCATTACCCTATGGATGCATCCTACTGTCATATCAGTAAAGAAAGACACTGTGTTAGCTAGCTAATCAGTTAGCGTGTAGATTTAAAATAAATTGCATGGCTTATTGCTGGAAGAGATGTGTTTGTTATCTTTAAGAAGAGAAACATCATTAAAAAACTAAATAATAGAATAACATTTCCTTGGACTGGTTTCTTTCAAACAATCCCTTAGGTTTCCATGTATCATGTTTGATATAAGATTGTTCAGGCAGTTCTGTGTGCATATGGCTGTAACAGAATTTCATCATTATCAAAATATGTTCATCAGCCGCCATTTCGATCTATTTCTGCTCTGGTGAACCAAGAACACCATCTGTCCACAGTAACACAATAGCGGTTATTCTGAATGAAAGCGTGAATTACCGTGAAAGTGAATAAGAGAATCAAATGCTGCAGCTCTCTTACACGGACCAAACCAAGAAAATATGTTCACAAGTTTCAAGTCTTTTAACAGGTTTGATTCTCAGGCTAAATTATTTGCACCACATTACTACAGAGGCTATATTTAGCTGAGATTGACAGGTGGATCAGTGATGCACACAAATTCATGTTATTAAGGGACAAAGCTCATTACACTGAAATGGCTGCATTGCAGAGTAGTCATTTGCATAAGCAGTGAGAAACAGAGCAGCAGGAGACTAACCTGGAAACCTGCTAAGGAAGAAGATGTCTTGCTTGTAAGACACACAAGGGACTGACATACACAGCTTAGCGTTTTGCCGAATGCTTCCAGGTAGTTGCCAAAACAGCCAGAAGACTGTGTTAGAGTTGTCTTACTGAAAATATTTTAACTTGGACTTTTTTACAGGGATCAGAACATCGGTTCTATCGGTGATCTTAACCCTGTACTCACAAAAGATTTTTCAGATCATTTGAACGATAAGACAGTGACAATAGATTCAGTACAGCAACAGACAGTGAGACGAAGTGTACACATCACCAATTATTTGTAAAATGTTATGTACATTAAAACCAAGGATGTTACATGGTTCCAATCTCATTATTTTGCATTTCAGAACAGTTTGAATTCCATATTAACCATATAAAGCAATTAACCTGGGATTGAAATGAATGCAGTCAGTTGCCACCCATTAAGAAAGCACCTAACTTCTTTGATACAGTTTCATCCACAGTTCTGTGGCGATTCACACAATCAAAAACAGAGCTCTGCCAGCTTTTGTGATGCTGTTGCCCGCTGAGCAGCTTAGCTCATGGATGCTAGCTCAAACTCAAAGTACTTAAGTGATTTTCAGTTATGGCTTAAAGTGCATATTACTTTTGACTTGTCAACTTAGCCGTCTGGGAATTTTTTTAAGTGAAATGTGCCATTCAAAATTGCAGGTGTCATTATTTCCCTTTTTGGTGGCAAGAAGTAGGAAGACGCGGTGGCAGTACAACTTTTGTGTGCCGAAAGAGACTAAATGTCACGTTAAATTTCCTATTACTTTCGGACCATAATTAAGCGTCATTAACACATTAATACTGACAACCCTGACTAATCCGTACCCCACTTAGTAGATTTATTGTTTGCTTTACAATGGAGCCTGTTTTAGCCGGGTTGTCATGTTTCAGCCAAGATCTGTGCATTTGCCTGTCAGATGTTGTCACAAAAGACATAACTGAGAGTCAGAATTAAGGGAATTTAACCCATGTTTAAAAACTATAGTTTTTCTTTACTTAATTTTGCTTTATTGATCATTTTCACTGACCTCCCTGGGATGAAAGGAGTTGTCAGCTGCAATCAATGGCAAGGAGTCTAATTAATGATACTTTAGCAATTCATGGTGAAAAGGATCATTAAAGCTATTAAAGCTGACACACTGAGATTGCTCAATAGAGCGATAACTTCAAGAACATAAATGTTTATGCATGCTGTTATTTGATGATATAGAAATGTTCAATATAAGATGCAAGATAGCATTGCATAGTACAAGCAAAAAAAAATTAAGAAGAGATTTAGTGACAGTAAAGGTGTCAATACATCCGAGAAACTCATAATGAAACCATAATAGATGATCTAACCCTAAATATGTCCTCACTTTGTAAGATGTCATCACTCCCATGATGTAAAATTCTAGCAGTTATCTCAAAGATGGATGTAAAGACTTGGCAAACACACGCACGCACACAGCTGATACAGTAACGCGGCAATGGGCTTTAAATCCTGTTGACCTTTAGTCAGTCCTACTTTGAATTTAATTAACATATGTTTAAAAATGGGTGGTCCCAGTAGAGAGCACTGAATGTAGATAAGTAGTGGTAAATGCAGTAAATGTGTTTCTTAATGAAAAATGTTCTTCACCTCTATCAGCCGGGGCACAGCATTAATCATTGTGACTAATAGAAGAGATTTTGTTTAACACCTATTTCATACAAATGAATTAACCCCAACCCTTGGCCTATGTCTGCAGTGTTTCGTTTCTGTAAATCTGGATGTTTCCACATTGATCGTTAGATAAAGGACTCATTTTAAAACAGAAATTCAAATTCAGTCCACTGAGAATAAAAAAGGCAATAAAGCAAATGTATAAAAGTTAGTAATAATACAGATACCTCAGGTGCATTGCTGGTAGGGAAATAAAATCTATTTTTTCAAACTGAGACCTAATAACCTTGCAAGTTTATTCCCTCTTTTCTTTTGGGCTGACAGCTCAGAATGCTAAAAAAGGATTCAACTTTATTTCCTTATTTATATCGTCACTGAGAGACTCTGTGATAAAATGAGGGACCCAAGTGTAGAACAAATATAGAGCTCTTAATAAAGTTGCAGCAAATCTGTCAGGCTTAATATAACTTTTGTATATTGTCTTTTATAAAACATAAATCTTTTGTGGTTAAAAGTTCATAGTTAATCAGAAATATTCTTATCTCTGTGAACATGACACATGCATTTTTATTGGAAGTGCTGACTCACCGTGGCCATGTACTGGATTTCCCGGCAGAGCTTTGTCTCCCTGGGGAAATCTGCCAGGTCCAGAAAGTTATCCACAACCACTTGTCCAATTATGTCGTGGCGTGAAAATCTGTCGAAGTCATAGACACTGAAGTGCAGCTTGCGTGTGGGAAGCTCAGAGTACGCCACAGGAAACAGGAAGACCTCATCAAACACAGGGTTCAGTGTCTTGCGGTGCACCTTGGTCTGGTGCTTGGTCATACGATCAGGGAGCAGGTAGATCTTGACATAAGGGTCAGAGGTACCAGAAAAGTCCTTGGCTGGGAGGTCCTCTGCTTTGTGGATCTTAACTATTAACTGTTCGAGGTCACAATCAAATTTGAGGATAAAGTTAAGGCGACCACAGCCCCCACCTCTGCGACTTCCATCCTCTCCTTCCAGTGAGCGCTGTTTGTAGAGCTCAGGTTTGAGGCGACCAAGGCCCAAACCCATTCCAGTGAGGGAGTCCTGCCTTTGGAACTGGGCCACGTTGAAGTCAGGGTTAGACAGGTTCATATGTCTGCGGATGGTTCCATGTCTGTGAGCATGAGCAACAACAAAAATCAGTATAAGGTATGAACAGCCATCATGGTATGTACTCACACATTAGATGATTTTGCACGTCACAATATATAAGACTGAGTGCCAACGGAAGAAGTACTTCCTCCTACATATGGCTAGGTGAAAAAGTAGGGTGTGCTAGATGATTGCTGAGTTAGTGTAACAAGTTTTAGTGCATGCAACCAGGATTCATGTCTTACCACAAACTTGCAATTTACATTAATGTTTTATAAACCTTAATTGTCTAACCCTGTCCACAACTGAATCATAGATCAGCCACTGATCCTTAGCTGTTTTTACATATGGACTGCAGAAAATATCTAGGTCCATACTTGTCTTTTCACAGATGAAGCATGGCATAGGACAGCATGCGGGGGGCTGAACTTGAACTGATATCTTAACAACATGTAAAAGTTTGTGAGACATGTATTGTGTCATCAAACTGTCAGCTACCTAGCTGTAAATGGCCTGGACAGTTACCTGCTGTTTGACCATAAGTTAAGTTCAGTTAGCATTTCCAATATGACGGCTGCCATCATTGGGCTTCAAAACATCTCTTCGGAAACCAGGGGGGTGATGTCACTAAGACTACTTCCATGTTTTATACAGTCTATGGTTGAAGGTTGACTGATTCAGACATCGTAATTGTGCAAAAAGGGCTGAAACCACAGTTTTTCTCTAACTTAAACATACCATAGGTTACTTTCCAAAGCTACTGTAATACAAAATTAGATCTGTCTGTAACAAGTATATTTTTTATACAAGTTAAAGAAACCAACAAAAATCTTGTACTGACCCAATTTCAGACATGGAGTGACCAGAGGGTGGAGGTTCAGTAGTCTGTCTCTGCATACGAGGGTTGGTATGAACCCCATTTTCCCGAGTTTTGTTCTGGGCATCCAATGGGATGTCTGGAGATGTATGACTAATCTTCATAGCTGCCTCTGGTGTGGCAATTACAGGAGGTGGTGATAAAGGAGTCATGGTCCCTCCACGGATACCTCAGACGCAACAAGAGTTGGTTCTCTGGTGACGGAGCCTTGTGAAGACTCACGGCGGTTGTGTATCGGGGGGTCCACGGCTGTGTAAACCGGCTGCCTGGGTGCAAGCTGCGAGGGCAGAGGGCTCCTGCTGGGTTGAGGTGCCCATGGGGCTCCTTGGTGGTGGGTGAGAGCCCACGTTCCCTCCATGGTATCCAGCAGAGCTTCCAAGAGACAAAAAGGGAGACCCCAAACAGGGCCAAGCCACAGGCAGTGACTACCAGTGACAGCAGACTCACCGATATATCTGTGAAGGGAACAAGAGAGACAAGGGGTTCAATTGGCTTTCTGCTATTTCACCATTATCATTATTTGCAACTTTAATGTTAGTAGGAAGTGTGAAAACCCTTCTAAAAACATTGTGATGTTAACAACACATTTGGGTACTGATTATTTTAGGTGTTGTTGTTTTATACATGAGATAAATGTCTTCAGGAAACTAATGTTTCTCAATACATCCCAAATATGCTACATTTTAACACTGGAGTACATTTGCTGTACTATTTTGTCCTCTTCTTGCTTTTTTTTTATTACAAAGAATCCTCACAAGATTAATTAGGATTAACTATGTGTCTTGAATTATGTTCTGAAGCTTCAGATCTGTCTCCCAAGTGGAGTGAACGCCAAGCTGTAATCTTTAGGAGTTTACTGGGGAGGAAAAATGTGTGGAAACAAATGCAGGAATTAATGCCTGTTTATACAGTCTTAATGAACTTAATACTGTCAAGGGGTTGAGTTGATTTTTGTGACAAAGAAATCTTTGTCAAACTAGTGTTGGGGGAAGGGTTTTGGAGTAAGCAGGTTACCTCTTTAAAACGGTGTATCAGTATGATGATCTTGATGTTGAAACCCTACACTTATTATGTAACAGCTGTTATTCTTACATAGTCACCATTAGATACACCATCCCATTGCTACACATTATGCAAACAGCAATGTTTGAAAAATGCTATCGAAGAGACGGTGCATCTGTCTTTCAATCACCAGCATTTTGCCAGATGATGAACTTGTCATAAGGCATATTGCTTTCCTCCTCAAAAAGCCCCAACATAAACACAGAGTAAAGTTCTCCACAGCTGATTTAGTACGAGGTTTACATAAAACAGAGAAATTCATGTTGACGTAACCTTTCCAGTTTATAATTTAAAGAGAATTTGATGCTGTGTGATACTAAAAAAAAACATTAACAGAACATACAATCCCTGCACTGGTCTTCCCAAAGACCTTATTTTAGCTATGTTGACTTGCTCCATCCCTTCTGCCAAAGCTATATAAAGTCCATTCAAACCAACTGAATTTTTTTTTTGCAAAGACCACACTTTGGTTAAATTAGGTCTGCACTTTTATAGCCATGTTATAAAACCAAAGCAGCCTCAGTGAGCCTTCTGTGAAAGTATTTTAACTAGAAAGCAAAATGCTGAGGTTTCAATCACCCAAAACAGACATTTATGCTGATGTAAATGAAAGCCCCAGCAGAAGCCGGAGGTGTTGGAGTGTAGAGTAAGAGTTTATGGTTTGAAAACGCGACAGTGAATATTCCTGCAGTACATTTGTTTACCACGAGCACAGGGTGTGCGAGTCGCCATGGAAAAGGGAGGTGATGTGTGAAGCAACAGATTCATCAAGGGCTCTGTGAATCATCTCTGCTCAAATGAAGTGGGTGAATACATTCTTTATTTGTAAGATAATCACAGAAGCTGCTGCAACACAACTGTGGTGGTTTCCAGTTTATCACACTACACAATGACATTAATTCTGGAACTTTTTTACAAGTTAAAGGAAAAGCATCCTGATGAACATTTAACTGTCTGTATGTGTGTGACAGATCAGAACACCTCTTTCCTTTAGACACTTCTTCAGAGTACATTTAACCATATCAATTAATATCCAACGAGTTTTCGTGAAATTATTTTTAAGCTAGAGCCTGATGACTGTGCCGTCGAAAGAAATACAATCAACATGTATCACTTGTATTTCACCGCTTACATGTGATATTTTAGTCTCTGACTGGTTCTGAGTAAGCATTGGCAGGTCCTCTGTGACAGTCTTTTGCTGCATAATATTGCATTATGTTTGATTGGTCATTGTTCTTTTTTGTAATGAACGTTAAATGTTGTTTAACCTGTGGTTTCATATGATTTTAGAGTAAGATGCAGTCTAGATATGGTTTTTGTTAACACATATCAGCTTATGAGCGGAGTATACATGGTTTGACCTTACAGTGTATAATTAACAAAGGCATACACATTCTATACACTGCTCCTCTTTATGCTCAGCTTTTCAGAGGAAGGTGAAAATTACTGTAGTATAATTAACAACCAGATGACAACAGAATGGAAAGCAGTCCACGGCACGAAAAGCTGTAACAAAGTCTGCACACAGGCTATAAAGTGCCCACTGCATCTTAATTCATCTCAACATGCACTGCATCTTAACATGCACCTCAGGGTTAAGCACAACAGACTGTTGCTTTGCTGCTAAAAGGTAATGATGGCATAAAATGACTTAAAGCATAACAATTATTGTTCTGAACTTAAAGGGTTCGGCCTATTAGGCCATTAGGAGACAATGGTAAATTTTTACCTCTTTCCATTGCTATGCAGATGACACACAGCAGTACTTTTCGATTGACCCAAATAATCAGAACAATCTCGCCACCCATCACAACTGTCATCATAACCCCATCTCCAACTGAATGCCTCACATCTCCGTTCATTTAAATCCAGATCAAACTAAGATCCTAGTAATCTACCCTGTCTGTTTTAGTGAGGAGGTCAGTCTTTGTACCATAACATCAAGACCATTTCTAGGTATCTGGGATTCTGTTTCAGCAGCAGTTGAATTTCCAGGCCCTCATAACTATACTCGTTCAATCTTGTTTCTTTCAGTTTAGAAATATTGCTAAAATCAAACTCATGCTTAGGAGTCTTAACATCTAGTCAACATCTTTTTCCCATTCAGAGAGCTGTAATCCTTCTTCACGTGTATCAGTCCTCCATAGCACATCTTCCATTACAGCAGCTAGATTGTTTCATAATACTGGATGTCAGTCCCATATCACCCAAAATCTAGCCTCCCCTCGTTGGCTTTCAGTGAACTACAGAATGAGTTCCAAAATTTGTATTAGTTCTCCAAGGCCAAGCACCAGCCAATGTAATGGAATTAGTCCTCTCTGATCCTTAGATCAAGGCCTATCTTGTTCACTGTTCGTTCCAGAGGTGATGGTGCTTTTGCAGTGGTCGCTACTAAACTCTGGAAAGTCTACCCCAGAACATTAGCCTTGCCAAAACAGTAGTTTGTTTTAAACAGCTGCTAATATGATCATTGTATGTATGTTTATTTGTATGTGTGTACATATTAAGTACGTCTATGCGTGCCTGTCTCTCCTAGGTGTTTCTACTTGGGCACTCTCTCCTGTATTTAAAGCAGTAACAGTGTGTTTTAAAAAGCTCTATACAAATAAAATTTAAAAAAAATTGTTGTCATTATTGTCAGGTCCACAGTGTTCTCTTTTTTCAGTTTTTAGTTTCTCACCTTATTTTCCCCTCTTTTTTGTCTAAATGGAAAAATCCAGATTTGTTTCAAGTCTGCTTTAACTCACATGTCTGTAGAAGACTTATTATTCCTCCCCTTAAAACTGGCCAAAAGAAAAACATTTTCAAGTTGAGCCAAAGCTAAAATGAGGCTTCAAACAGTCTGAGTCAGACAAATTAAATGGGCCCCTTCCAAATTCATGGACAATGTTTCCTCACTGAGCTGTAGCCGAGGGATACTAACACAAAGAAGGCATTTTGTTCTAAAAAAAAAAGGAAAGACAACAGCCACTTGATTTAGCTAACTCAGCATCCTATCAGCTTTGTCTGAACTATGAGATGCCTTTTTTCAGGCAGAAGGATAGCACAGTAATAATCACATCACAGCTAGCACGCAGGGACAATAAACTCAGCAGTCTGTATTTCCCTTCAGTCTGTATAAGGGGCATGTGAACCATGTTAAAACGTGTTTAAATATACATATCCTTACCCCTAAATATCTTTTACCTTTATTAATTTATGATGCTGTATTATATGCCTCACATCAGCCTCTAACTTTACAGCTTGTTACCATACCTATGCAGCTTGTTGTTAATGTTCACAATGATGTTCATTTATGATCTATGTTCAAGGTGTACAATGTTCAGTTTGCCTCACATTTCATCCAAGTGGTTCATATTAAATATTCTCTAAAACCATTGCCAGCACCTATGGGAAATGTTTTACACTGTAATTGTTCTTCTGTCAATGCATTTGTTCAATAATTGGACTTTGCTTGACTATAATGTAAACATTCATGTGCAGGAGTGAACTGTTGCCCAGCAACAACTTTTCTTCAAGGAGAAGGTGGTGGTTTGAGGCTGACAGGACAGATTTGCAGTTGTAAGTGCACGCTAATTCTAATTTGAAAATAAACCAGCCCAGTCACTGATGTATTTATTATTAATCTGATGAGCTACATATTTTATTAAGGCACATGTTAACATATTCAACTGTCTGGGTATTACTATCTCAACTTATACCTTTCTCTATCTAATATATCACTGATTTGCTTTACCTAATGAAAACTGCAATGTTAACCCTTGAAACAATTAGAATATCTTAAATATTTCATATTTCTAACTTGATTTTGAAAGTCCAGGCAGTTCCTTCACAGTCTGTTTTGCATAACTCTGCTGTAATATCCAGACCATGTCTATTCTTGGATGAGCCTCGTTCTGTGCAGGAGCAGTGATACAGACATATGTGCTGACTGTGCAACAGGCTATTAGTCGCCTTCAGTAATAATTCAGAGGGATTATACACCCATCTGTCATTGCTAATGGAGATTGTTATGGATTTGGTATAGAAAATATTCATTTAGAGAAAGCTAATTAGTGTATAATCAGCGTGATTACATTTATCATAATAATGAGTCAAATTATGCCATTTGAGTTATGAGACATTAATGACTGCTTCCTGAGAAACCAGTCTTTTTTATTTTACCCAAAAGCATCAGTATGTCTCAAGATATGTTGCAGAGATGGTTTAATATAATGAAAGAAGGAAAATAACAATACATCTAATAAGCGTGTTAGACATTCTCCTCAAGAAACCAGAAGAATGATGTTTATAAGCAGTAATGTATGTAAATACTACCCAAAATGTATGTAATAGACTTAATTGACAAGTTTGCCATGTATTGTTTAAGTGGCTAGCTGACCTTATAAAGGGTTTAAGAATGAAACAGTCAGTGATTTCACGATCAGCTCCACACTTTATGATAATTATGCTATTAATGAATGTTGATAACAATGATACTAATGAAGATGATATTGACATTTTGATGGTGATACCATTATTGGAAATAATATTGATGATGATGATGAAGAAATTAAGGCACTCGATTAATTTAGGTTGTCCCCTCCTGTCTAGATCAATGATTGTGTGGACATAAGCATGTCTATGGAGTTGCCATAGACAAAAAAAAGGATAGTTTGTCCTTACTTTTATCTACTGTTTTTGTCTACGAACAAGGTTGGAATCTGTTATCTTGTATTAATCAAAGGCCATCTTGGTAGGTAGTGTATGTACAACAGACAAGCCATTCCTTTACATAACCAGGTACCGTGCTAAAAGTACCTTCCATTATGTGTAACTAATGATGTGTGATTCTAGCTAACAAATGTGTAGCTGGAGAGATCTGAAAGTTTTGTGGTAGATGGTGTGGCTGGAGCTCTAATTTATTGCACCGACAAGGGTTTGATGATAAGGGGTGCCTGTTTGTAAGTAGCTTTCAGCCATACCATTTGAAACACTATACTCTTTAGCTGATCCTCTGTTACTGCTGGAGATTGACAGAGGAATTACAACGTACCTCAGACAGCCCCCAAGCTGTTGTCAGCATTAGACTTGTTGTTTGCAGGCTGAGCTTGGTTTGTGTGGTTAATTAACATATATTATTACAGGGTGGATGATGTAGTTCGGCTCTTATATCACCCCAATTGGTGCATGTGTTTAAAAAGCTTAAAAAAAACAAAAGGTGATTGAAAATAAACAATAATGGTTTGGCATCTTGCATTATGTATATCCCAAATTCAACAGCACTGCAGGACTAGCTCTGTGTGTGGGCGCTGACAGAAGACCTCACACAGGAACTCAGACAAACTGTCATTTCTGTGCTCTGAAATTCTGTGAATACCAGAGGACGTGTGATTTGGGAGAATAATGTGGAGAAAGCGAGGGACTTGCCATCTGAGGACACTGAGCCCACAGTTGGCTTGGCAGGTCGCCCGAGTGCCTGTCAGAGAGAATCTATAGACATCTGGAAGATTCAGAGACTGCATCACAACAAAGAGAGTGAAGCAATTTCAGAGCACAAGACCCTTAAAGGTGGATAATGTAGGAAGCAACCAAGTGCTGAAAAAGTAATATCTGAAACTTCTACCTCTAGGATGTTATTTGTCTTAATATTCTCATGTCTGAGAGAAAATACTGATTTATTGGAAATAGGGTTATTTGAAAGTGCTTATTTTACAACTGTAGTACAGTTACAATAAACTATGTGACACACATATGAGTGCCTCTGATTAGCTGTCCTCAGGCCCCTAACGAATGCTGGTTACTATCAGCACAGAATGTTAGTTCACTAATTGGATGGCAACAAGAGAAATAGGGGGACAAAGCTGGCTTGTTTTTGTCCTGAGGAAACACAATCTGCTTTCCAGCACTTCTTAAACTAATTAATTAGTACATTAAATCTCATTTGTTAAAAATTGAGCGTAAAAATGTTAGATTGGGGCTTCACAGAAGTTAGGAGATGGGTTAATGTCTTCACCTTGGCAGGACAGATTTACAATTTCACCTCAACATAATTGTATGACTGCAAGGATAAGTTCTTCAATTAGCTTTTTCTCTTAGTGAAATAAAGGTTGGATAAAGAAAAAAGAAGAAAATGTTGATGCATAAAGGTTTAAAACACTGCCCAGTGTTGATGTGGAAGTTTTGCCAAATTTGACTCTTTATCATGATATTTTGTTTCAGGGTTGGGGGGCTGCTTCTCATTACATTCATTTGCGCATCCTGGCGTCCTCGCTCCTCAACTGATCTGGAAATCGTTCAAACTCCACCACGATGAAGGACTGTCCAATTTCTGAAATGCACATCGAGGCAAGGAAAGAGGAGGCTTCTGGAAGAGCTCAGAGCAAGGATACCTAAGTGATATGAAGTCACACAGCTCTGTGGTGTATTACTGTGCAAAAAACAGTTATGCAGCTAAAATAAAGAGCCAAAGGATTCATACCCAATATTGTAACTCTGGTCTGTTCATACATGTAAAGATTTAATTGAAAGATAAAAGAGTTCAAATGAACAAAGATATCAAAGATATCCATCCATTTGAATGTGAAATACATTTAAAGGTTTTGTATTAGCATGTCAAATTGGTGTTGTGGAATGAAGGATTTCTCATTTCTCTTTCAATCTGCCTCCTCCATCCTTGAGTGTCTCCCTCTCATCTCCCTTTGAATTCCTCACCGGGAGGAGCCAATACGCAAGGAAAAGACGCAAGTGGGGAACGCATGGGGACAAATTAATGAACTGAGAAGCAGCCATTGATAGAGATGACAGTACTAATGATATTCCCATATAACTTATCCTTCTCACATTACGACCAAAATGTCAAAGATGAAAAATGCAGATATTTATTGAGTAATCTGACTATGTGCATCAATGAATTGTCCCTCTACCACCAGACATGACTTCCAGATGGTCCAAATTACATCTCCATTAATAAAAAAAACCTTGTGAATATACATTAGGCGCTCCAGTCCACCATGAACCATCAGTCAAACAGTGCCTTACCTCTCATCTTTAATCATCTTCTATGTTCTTTTTTTGTCACCTTATTATGGCTACTGCCATCATGTTGGGTGACACATGTCAACTGCAACTGAAATTAAACCTTGTAGTGCTAGTCATCCTGATAGCTAACTCCACCACAGCCCTATTGCAATTTCACTTTTCAGACTGTCAGACAGGACAGGATGGGCTTATGATGAATGAGGGGAGGAGGAGAGAGCTTGGAGATTAGGGAATTGAAGACATAAGGAGGAAATTGGAGAGTGAGGTTAAAGAGGAGGGAGTACAGAGTGTGGGAGCAAAAGAAAGGTGCTGGGATATGTTAAATGGCTTTTATTTGATGCAGAATTTTTATTACCATGCAAACTAATGGAAACAGTGAACGGGGTAGATATGGGAAGTACTGTACTTACTGAGCTTTTTTTTATTACATTATCTATCTCGATTTGTCCCCCTACACACACATGCACACGCGCCATTGATAGTGAAGCAAGGTGCAGGTAATAATGAAACGTGACTATTTAGTCACATTGATGCTTCACGTGTAGCCTAATTAAATGATGGTTTCACCAATCAATCGATCAATCAATAATGTTTGATTGTGTATCGGTTAAGTTCAGGAGACCCAATGGTTTAATGTCTTTAAATTGGTTTAAGAGGAATTAATGACTCCCAGGTAAACTTTAGAAGTTGTGGGATCTAGTACTGCATGTGAGCCACGAATGATACCGGCGAGCGCAGGTATAAGCGCAACTCATTCAGGGAGAGCAGCCTCTACACCCACTTTAACACGATGTGTCACACTGACTTCACGACATCACTACTGGCATCAGTGCATATGTATGAAGAGTGAACTGGACTTACGCTAAAACTAAGCATGTTTTATCCTCAAGCAAACTTTAATTGTAAAATAATTAACAAACTTAGACATTATTTGGCTCTTTGAGGAAAGAAGAGGCTGCAGCCATGTAAGCGTACTTTTTTTGCATGATACATTATTGAACTGGAAAATTAGTGAGCTCATTAAAATTGTTCAGGTTGAAATTCAGACAAAGCACTTTGATTGTAAATGCACTTAAACCAATCACTCGGACCCCCTGCTGGGTTTTTGGATCAGTTTAATAAGTCAAATGCGCGTGCACTTCAGTGGAATGAAATGCACCCATTAAATCGAGCGTGCACATTATTCCTCACCTGAATCCGTATAGCGTGGCCTGGCGAGGTCTCGGAAATAGTAGATAAAATCCAGGCAGTGCTCGTTCTGCACTTCCCCTTTCGAACAAAGATCTGACAGGAGTTCAAGTGCCTTTTGACAAATCTCGTCATCTCTGTCTCCAGGCATTTCCCACCAGCATCCTTAGAAATGAAGGGTCTCTTAGGCAGCACACCCCTCCGCCCGCCTGACAGTCACCTACTCCACGCTGCTCGGCACGGCTTGTGGAGTCGACCACGCATCCAGCGACACGCCTACCCACACGAAGGAATCGGCAAAAGCGCCCTGTGTGAGAAAGATTGAAAAAGACAGGAGTCCAAGTGATCCGGAAGGCGAGTAGTGTTTCCCACGAGTGGGAGAACAAGAGTTTTTAAGAACCAGTTAGTTAAGCGGTCCTCTCACAATGCTGCTCTGGTTGGAAGCCACCGGTTGAATCCACGCATTGCCACTGCGGCGACGTGCGCTGTCCGAGGTGCTGAAATGTGTGCGCGCCCCACAGCCGGTCTCTCTCTACATTAAGCACGTTGTCAAGCTGGTCCGCCGTCGTTCAATTCCAAATGTATTCACGCGTTGAATGTATCAAATGAAGGAAAAGTTGAGGGGTAAAGCACTTTCGAGAGAGATAAATGGGTTCGAGAGTAGTACTACCTGTAGCAAACGCCGATCACTTCTCCGCTCCCACGAACCTAGTGTGGTTTCACGTGGCTGCATGTGGCCAATCAGAGCATGGCATGGTTTTTCTTTTTTTTTCATTCTGTGAAATTATTATTTTTTCAGAAACACGCAAGATATAATTTAGAGGCCACTCATACACTTTTGCAGGTGTAATAATTAATTTAAATGAACCACTAAAAGATGCATCATTTAGTTCTTATATCACGTCCCCAGCTGAGACCTTTTTTTTCAGTGAGCATTTTACGTCGTGTTCCTGCAGGAGCAACCGCTGCCATGTATTCATCTGCAGTGACATCCATGATTTGTCTTGCCATACTCTGAACTAATGAGAAATTAACACCGCGCATGTCCAGAGAGAAAAGGAGAGAGGGCGTATATTTATCCTCCTTTCTTTATTTTTATTGTTCCAAATCGTTTGTGAATAGCTCAGGGCATAATTATAATGAACAGCTTCAGATATTTCTCCGGGGACAATCAATGTCAATATCTCAGAGAATGAGCTTTTTTGTGCTGTCATTCCTATTGTGCATTTGCACAGCCGATCAGTAAGTAGTCGTTCTGAAAGCACACACTCAATTACTCATACATTTCAGTGATTGACATGCACGATACTAATGCAGAGACTATTTGTGGTTTCAGGGTGCATATCATTACACTATAGTGTTACAAGTAATAGCTTGACTGAGTGCAAAATAAAAAGCGAAACAAGGGAGTTTCTGACACCCACCATACATAGGCACAGCTCTGGGCTAATCTAGTGTGTGTTAGTAAGATATAATCTCTTGTATTATATAAATTGGTCCTTTGATGTGATTGTGATGTAAAGAAAATCATTAATGAGGGTGCCAGAAAAAGAGAGAGGTCAAAGCGGCAGCCAATAAAGAAAACAGAGTAACCGCATTTCCTTGTGTAAATAATTTTCATTTATGCATCAAGGCTATCAGCCCTCACATACAGGGTGTTTCCAAAGTGACAAGGAGATGTAAATACCAGGAGAAAAGGGACAAGGGGAATGAAAACATGACGGATAAATGGGTATGCTGGTGAATTTCATGTTTGTTCCATCAAAAACAAAGAGCCATAGCAGTCATCTCTCATCAAAGATAAACACAACTTCTAATGAGCTGTGCCCTGTGTGCATTTATCTTGTTGTTATGCGGTCTTGTAAATGGCATGTTACATTTTCCTAGCTTATGATAATGAAAGCCTAGCAGGCATCCTAAAAGATATAATCTTCACACAGGAGAACACAGGAATGTGGTTACCATGCTATTCATGTAAAAATGCATTCATCTTCTTTGAACAGTTGAGGAGGTGGGAGCTTTGTAAGTGGATGGTTGTTATAATGGCACTAATGTGTGGAAATCAGGTGTCTGTGCATGTGTTTCCCATTCAAAAAAACCTTCACACAGCAGTAAGTCAGCTTCCTCGGTGTCCATGGCAACTGTAAAATACCGAAGGCACTCTTTGCCCATTACTTTCTTCAACTCTCATTCTGTCAGCCACTCTCCTCCACATCGTCCATTAAAACGCTTCAGCATTTTTAACACCTCCCCCACCTCCATCTCTATTTTTATTTTCATTTTCATCTTCTCTCCTCGCTGTGTTCTTTCATTACACACCACATCCTATTCCCAATCATAACTCTCTCTGTCTCTCTTTGTGTATCTCTAAATCATTTTCTTTTGCTCATAGACTCATGTATTTTTCAGTTTACCAGCTGCTGGTGCAACAGATCAACTTCGTTAGGCTGGCATGCACAGGAGCATAAAAGGCCAAAAGAAGGAAGGCCTACTCAATACAATGCATTAACTTCCTCTTTATAAGCGCTCTAATGTTAAGAGTGCCGCTCATCCTGGCACTATTGAAGTATAGGGTGAGGATGGTGATCCAATCTAGATAAAGGGAGAGCGAGAAGGTCCTTCCTGGGTTTCCATTAGGCACTTAATCTTTTATTCAGGGTGTGCACAGGATTGCATGACTGTATTCCCAATCTAATACCCCATGCACGTAATTTGAATTAACCAGTAAATCCAGTCAATAGGTTAATCAATGATCCCAGTTCAATGCATTGGTATGCTTTGCAATCTGGCTTTCCTGCTTAAAAAAGGAATATTAATAGAAGAGCATATCTTCCTTGGAATGGCATGAGACACATCTTTGATCACGTAGAAGTGCAAAGGCATCATCAAGTTGTCAACATGTGGTGATGTGTTTCAAGGAGAGGTAGCAAGTAATCTCATCAGCGTATTAATTGTATAGGAAATCATATGAAGTAATCATATCACCAATAGATCCTGTGTCCAGGAAAAGACAGAGGGGTCCAACCACTGAACCCTGAAGGTTGCCATTGAGATTGATTTGGATTTATCTGTGAACATCCTTCGTGGTAAGAGACGAAGGATAGAGGATTGAATTCATTTCTATTCTGATGGCTTTGATAGATAAAATAATGTGATTGTACAGTTTGGCAGAGGCAGCAGTGAAATCAGTAAATACCAGGACTGAAAATGGACCAGCATACTTTTGGAGAGTAGATTAACTCTGTGACAAGCTGTTTTTTGTGAATGTGCCATCTTATACCATAACTGGATTATGTACACATGTGCATGCAACATGGCAAGCAATGTTGTTTCCCCATATATATATATATATATATATATATAAATATATATATATATATATATATATAATTAATAATATGAATATAGCTATTTCTCAAACTGGAAACCAAGTACATAGTGGTACCACCATCAACAGCTGATGTTGATTCAAATTCACAGAAAGCTCACATATGCATTTACAAGGCCTTGTTTGAGTATGATTTTGTGACCCCTTCTTCCACTTTGTACCTGTTTCATGACAAACACTTGTTCCCCTGACTTGTATCCCTCCACAAATCCAAAGTTATATTATTGAAGTAAAGACCTTCTACAATGAGAGTTATGCATCATATTGAAATGGTCTCTCCACTCAGTTACATGTTCCACCTACACAGGGATCAACCCCGACAGGGCAGTTGGTGTAGATATTTCTTGAAGTCACAATACTATGTTGGGTGGATATTTAATGTCAAGGTGTGCATGGACTTACTGGCTCATTGATTTCCACTTGGTAACAGACGTGTGTAATAAGCAGGAAGCTGCAGCATGTAATCCACGACCCAAACTCCACAGGGTAACCAGCTGTGTTGGCAGTAAAAGGGCACTAGACAATGTAATCTTCATTATCTGCTTACTTGCCTATAGGTGCAGCTTTCTACCATAGCTGACCAAGTTGGTGAATGTAATGATTATAATAATGTAATAATAACAACTTTATTGATACATCAGCATGAAAAACAAGACTTTTGAAAGTGTTTTGAAGAGACAAGCATAACCCAAAGAAACCCAAACAACAATTACAGCCAGCATTATCAGAAACCATAAGAGCCTATAAGTACCTCTGCAAAACAAGAACCTGATAACATGAACTGAGATTGAAAGGACCAAAGAAATGAGATGATTATTGTAATAAAAAACAAAGAAAGAATAAAAAAGGGGTAAAGGCAAAAAAAAGATGAAAGCAGTAAATGAAGCAGTAAACAAAGAGATCAAGAAAAAAAGAGAAATGGAAACATTTAAAAGGACAGATGTATATAAAGATAACAGCAGTAAAAAAAAATCTAAGCAAAAAATTAAAATGCTAATGAGCAATAACAGGAACCAAGACACTTAAAAGAGTTAAATGAAATTTAAAGGAGATAAAGGCAATATAAGCAGAAAAAAGCAATAAACAAAGAATGCCCTACAAATAAAAAAAAAGCCAAAAAGAGAGTAAAAAAATAAGTTAAGGTTATTAAGAAAATAAAGCAAGTTGAGGAAATAAGATAGGATAAAGCGCATTTAGACAATAAAGGAAATAATAAGAGGGCAATCTCTTAAAAGCTAGTTTATATAAGTTAATCTTAAGAAGTGATTCAAAAGATATCACTGATTCTGCGTGCCTTATCTCCTCAGGCAGGTTGTGCCTAAATCGAAAGACTTAATGGAAAAGCTTGGTCTCCTTTAGATTTAAGCCTTGACTTTGGAACCGCCAGGAGGTTCCCACCTGAGGTTCTAAGGCTGCTGGCTGGCTCATATGGTGTCAGCAGTTCAGTGATAGCATGAAGCCAGACGAATAGGGACTTTAAAAGAGATCAGTAAAATTGTAAAATCAATTTTAAAACTGATGGGGGGCTAATTTAGGAAAGCTACGATCAGTGTGATGTGATGTTGACCATTGAGACCAGTAAGAAGCCTGGCTGCTGCATTTTTTCAAGTTGGTGGCGGGAGATTTTTTGTGTGTTGTTGTTGTTGTTGTTGTTGTTGTTGTTATTGTTGTTCATGCCAGAATGGGTTGATGACTTTTTGAAGGTCTGAATGGGAGAGCATTGGTTTTATTTTTGTGATGATGTCAGAGTTAAAAACTACTCCTACATTTCTAGCAGTTGGCTTTGTATTTGTCAGTAGAGCACCAAGGCCTATTGACAGGCACCTCAGGTGTGTGGATCAAGCAGTATTATTTCTGAATTTTAGTTGAGTTGATGTTGAGTTGGAGATAGTTCTGTGCCATCTAAAATGTAATATTGCTGAGACAGTTGCTTACAACAGCTAGGCTTTAGGGTCCTCAGGTCTCATATGACGGTATTTCTGTGTGTCGCCTTCATAGCAATGAAAGGAGACATTGAGGAGCTGCATTATTTTGCATAATGGCAGCATATAAATAGAAAATAAAATCTGACCTAAAACTGAACTTTGCAGTTCACCAGAGATAAGGTTAATGATGGAAGAGGAGGGGGATCTTATATGTAGAACGTGTAGTAGTTCCCTGCAGTAGCTCTGCCAGTGCTAGCAGCAGTGAATCACAGTAGCTGTAGTCTCACGTACAAGAAGCAGTGTCAGAGAGGCAGCAGGAGAAGATCTGTCTACACTTCTGCTTCATAATAAGAGTTTGTGTCAGTGCCCTTGAAGTGGTTGTCACTAAAGGTCATATTCCTTATTGCAGTCACATCAGCTTAGAGAGTTAGGGATCTGCAGACTGTTTGGGCATGAGAGCAGCTGCAGCTTCCTTCAAGAGGACACACAGGTTGTCTTGCGTCCTTCTACGGCTTTCTTAAGTTGCTCTCAGACTTCTTTGGTGTAGTCTTAGACTCAGACCTTAATTTCAGCAGCCACATTAAGACAATTACAAAGTCCGCCTACTATCACCTTAAGAATATATCAAGGATTAAAGGACTTATGTCTCAGCAGGATGCAGAAAAACTCGTCCATGCATTTATCTTTAGCAGACTAGACTACTGTAATGGGGTGTTTACAGGACTCCCTAAAAAGTCCATCAGACGGCTGCAGCTCATACAGAATGCTGCTGCTCGAGTCCTAACAAGGACCAAAAAAGTAGACCACATCACTCCAGTTCTTAGATCCCTACACTGGCTTCCTGTCTGTCAGAGAATAGACTTTAAAATCCTGCTGATGGTTTATAAAGCGCTGAATGGTTTAGGCCCAAAATACATTGCTGATCTGCTACTACTTTATGAACCACCTCAACCTCTGAGGTCATCAGGTACTGGTCTGCTTTCAGTCCCAAGAGTCAGAACGAAACATGGTGAAGCAGCGTTTAGTCATTATGCACCACATATCTGGAACACACTCCCTGAAAGCTGTAGGTCTGCTCCAACTTTTTTATTTGTCACTGCCTTCCTATCTTAGCTCATTTTAACCCACTTTAAATTAAAATTTTAATGTAATTTTTTATATATTTCTAATTTTCCTTTTCTTTTCTGTTTTATCATATTTGTCATTTTAATTGTGTTCTTTTATGCCTGTCTGAATGTCTCCAATGCTTTTAATGTTTTAATGTAAAGCACATTGAGTTGCCCTTGTGTATGAAATGCGCTATACAAATAAAGCTGCCTTGCCTTGCCTTGCCTTGCCTTCCACTTAGTTTAATCAATGAAGCTGCAAACCCTTTACTCCACCCAAGAGGGTGTAGGGATGCTTGACAGTGATCATTTCTATGTCTGGTCAGGGCTCTGATGGTCTACATTAGATGGGCAGAGACAATCAGAGAGGGGGATCAGGTGTTGTCTACGTTAAGCTGGGACACATGGGCCAAACAGGGTCAGATTCCAGACTGTCTCAATAGGTTGTGAACAATACAGAAAGCAAGTAACTGGCTCTCCAGCAACAGTGGGGTTAAGGGTTCACTCCAACAGGTGCGTACTTCATGGGCCTTGCTGAAGGGTGCCCCCCTGTTGGAGACCTGTGCAGCCGGTACATGATCATGTCTGACGATGAGTCCCGGATTCTATTGCCCAGACATGGCCACTAGCACCTCCTTTGTGGAGCTAGTATTGGGCATTACTACATGATGGACGAGACCACTGTCCCCCTTTGCTGGCGGGCTTCAGTCACCTGTCAAGGGGATATCTAATTGTCCAGTCAGATCGACTTAGGGGTGATCAGGCCACTTGAGCAGCCTCCTCCATTGCCTGGTGGGGTTGGCAATACTTAGGCTGCATCTTGCGCCTATGAGGTAGTGATACATTTGGCACTATGGTGGCAATTACTCTGAATACGAAGGCCATGCAGTTATTTGTGGGCACTTTGAGGAGCCCCTTCCCCTTACATATGATTTACAAAAAAGAAATGTCCATTCATTTTTAAATGTTCAACACAGAGAATAGAATTCTTGAATAGAGTTAATCATGTAAATATGAAGAAAAGTGGTGTACAGTAGAGGAAAGCAGAGATGGAGTTTTCTATTCTTTTTAAGTGCCAACATGAGAGGGAAAAAAGGGAAGTACTGCTGTTACAAATGTATCCATCAACCGCAGACAGGGGAGAAGAGCACTGAAATGACTAGATGGGTGTTGAAGAGATTCATTACTTGTTATTTTCCACAAAATCTCACATCTGCTGCCCAGGCCTCTCAGCATTCTTTGAATCAAACAAAGTGTGGTTCGTAGAGGAGCTGAGCTGAGAGGAGGAGGAGGTGGAGGAGGAGGAGGAGGAGGAGGAGGAAGAAGATAGGATGGAATTCTCTCTCATCTCAGCTGCTCTTTCTCTGCCTCTATTTTTCTCTATGGCTGAAAGAGAGGCCTTGAGGGTTTGAGCATCGGGTCTCAAAAAACAAAGGCACAAAGGCAAAGCCAATTCAAGATATTTTGGTTTGTGTGTGTGAAAGAGGGAGAGACAGTGTGTGATAGAGAGAGTGAGTGAGAGAGATCCCGCTGTGTGTACGAAGAACAGAATAATGTAGAGTGTTAGTGTGTGTGGGGGGAGGGGATGAAAAGGAAAAGACTGTAAGTAAGAGGGAAAATACACTCAAGCTGTACAAAGAGATGTATATTCAGCAGAAAGATAGCAGAGGCACCCCAGAAATGTGTGCTGCACATCTATAATCTGTGGCTTACAGTAGTGCCCCAAGTTGAAATATTTGTATAAAATGCTGTAATTTTTATTAATATTCATATAACATTAAAGAACATAAAATAAAGTATAACACTAAAGTTCAAGCATGGGTTAGATGGAAAGAAACAGTAGCTATGTATACCTTTGTAGTTTTTCTTCAGCCTGATTAAAGTCATTCTAATTGAAGATTCCAACTTCAATGTTTTCATGGACGCCAAATAAAGTGATCTTGTTAAGACATGGATGTACATGCATCAGGCATTCAATCTGAGTAAAACTGTTTGACAAGTATAGAGTTTTTACGCCCATCTAATTTCTCGAAATAGACAAAAAAACCATTCCCTCCATCTGTTCCTGTGGTTAACAAACACCCCTGTCACTGTGTCATTGTACATACCGTGTTACAAATGAAGTTAGAAAAAAATCGCTGTCACCACACGCCTCTACATTTTCCTCCTCCACACGCCCCTGCACCATAGAGAACATTCTGCTCTTCTCTCATTACTGTGGATCTACCTTGGATCTGTATTTCATTCATCCATTCAACTATTCATTCACTCACTCATTTCATTTATTTCTATTTTTTTTCACCATTGAGATGTTCAATTTTCCTTAATTCTTTTACAGTCTCTAGTTAAAGACTTTTGTCAGCTAGAGACCAGTTACACTTTGCCCTTGCCGTGTTTCTGATCCAGCAATAATAACAGAAGTGAACACTCATCATGTCATGCAGGGCAGACATGCACGGAACAATTTTACCCCAATCAGGAGGAAACAATTGGATGACGTGTTAATATGGCTAACTATCTGAAGATCAAAGGCATAAATATCCCTCTCAATCAGAATCTATATGGAAACATACCAGTCTGATATGAATGAGGTGTTAAAGTGAGATCTTTAAAGTGAGATCTTTTTTTTTTTTCTAATCAGACTATATCATCATCATTAAAACTGTTCCATGTTGACCTAGCTACTAGGCAACGTAGCAAAAGAATAGAACAATGATATGTTAAGTAACATAATTAAGCTCAGTAATGGCATTTTTTTTAGAGGTATACACTAATGTATGTCACTTAAATGTTCCTGTAAATAAATTGAACAGTAGTAATTGACAATAGCAGTGTTATCTTTTGTTGGGAACTCTGTTTCAAATATGTTAAAATTGCTGTAAGCTGATTGTATTTGCTTTGCTGATTTAATTTAGAAATCAAAAGTTAAAGAGTGTCCCCATGACTCTCACAAAAAACTCTGGACTATAGCAGTACATTATATATCCTCTCCCCTTAACCAGGTCTTCCTTAGCTGTGTGGTTGTGTTGTAAACATTTGAAGCAGACTGGCCCAGGAGTTTGATTTGCTTTTCAAACATTACTTCATTAATATTCCTTATCCTTATATTTGATTTCCTTATCCAAATTATGTTACAGCGGCAAAGGATGAAAGTGGCCCAACACACATGTGTTGCATGTTGGTGTGAAAAAGGGAGAAATAGTATCCAGTGAAGTAGAGTAAATTTTAAATGCATTTAACTTTAAACTGTCAGTCAGTCAGTGGGGAGGGATGGGGGCAGGGCCAGACAAACATTGCTCTACACATCAACAGGAAAAAAGGGCGCAGATAACATGTGATCACATAGGCAGACAACATGCAAGGTAATTTGGACCAAACACTACAGCAAGCTTAGATAATGTGACAAGTCCCCACGGGGAAGAGACTCCTGCACGCTGCACAGTTATCATAATGAGCCAGTGGGGAACAGCTGTGTAGGAAAGAAGAGGGGTCACAGGGGGATTCAGTCAAAGGCAAGTGTACAGGAGCAGGACACACACCACAGGGAACAGGGGGGGCAGGTGAGGTACAGTCAGCTTAAAACAAAATAAAATAACATGTGACCCAGACAAAACAAGAGAGGCATATGCAGATGTCATCATGGCAGCATCAGAATCAGCTTTAAGTATTTCAACACACACTAGGAGTTTTGTTCCTATAGGAACAAAACTCCTGCATGTGTTTACCATTAAGTGTGAGAAATGGACATAGCCTCAGGTTTTAAAGTGAAGCTCATGCAGAAGTGCCTTTAATCTGCAGTCTTTGAAATGCAGGGGAGGACTCCACTAGTTGCAAAAAAATCCAATTTTATAAAACCAGAGGGGGGAATGAGACCACTTTGCAGCTGATTTATTACCTCAGTATGAACTCTGCTAATATGTTTATGGTCTCCATTGCAATGTAAACTCTTGTCCAAAATCAGCATGATAGTTAGCAATGGTCTCAAAAGTGGAGGTAAGTCAATTGTTAAGCAGGGTATGTTTTCAAGTGTGGCAATCTGTAGTCAATATGTTGCAACCATATGTAGAGATCTAGTACGGACAAACTGAGATGGTCAAAACACAGAACTTATGGCTTTAAAAAGGGGAAAAAAGAAAAGGGGACATCATTATGGCTACATCTCATTCTATGAAAGAGTCAATGATATTTAAACACTATACCATGAATATTTTTTTATTTTAAACTCTATTAATTAATTTAGTTTTATATTCAGAAGATTGGCCAAACGTAAAAGCTGGGCAAAGATGGGATAGCATATCCAATCGTAAAACTAAGATGTAATCTGCTCTCATGCTGTATGTGACAATTAGACCTCAAACTGCCAGATGTCAAAACATTTCTTCCTTTCAAAGTTTGATTCAGTTTTTTCCTCCAGTATCATTGTCTCTTTTTCATGCCGTTCACACAGCTTGTTCTGTCAAAGCTCAAACATCAATTCAGTCACACTTCAGCATGAGCTGGCATAAAATGCCTCCAGCCATTTTTCTTTACCAACGAACAATCCACATTGTCTTGTCTGATGAACTCACTGATACCTTTTCCTTTAATTTACTCATGTATAACTTTTAGCACGAGAGAGAGAAACAAATATAGAGGAACTATTTTCTTTTTCAGCAAAGAACCTTTTTTGAACTCAAACACAAAATTAGGAATGTTCAGTTGGATTTTTAGGATGTACTACAGCATGGAGAAGCCTTGCTTAAAGTAGTGAATGACATTAGAACAAACCTTGACGTCAACAAACTAACAGTACTGGTGCTATTTGACCCTGGTGCTGCTTTTTCACTGTTTATCACCACTTTTTCAGACAGATAAAGTGAGCGTGTTGGCCGGTCTGGACACGTTTTAAACTGGTTTACCTCTTATCTCAGTAAAAGTAAGTTTTTGTAATCATAATTGATCACTCCTCAGAACATTATCATGTTACCTGTGGGTTACCGCAAGGATCAATTGTAGGACCATTACATTTTAATTTGTTCATGCTATCCCTAGGTAGTATCAGTATCAAGACACTGCATCTCTTTCTACTGCTATGCTGCTGACTCTTAACTATATTGTTGCCATGTCTCCTGATAACACTGGGCTAACTGTGGAACTTTTGAACTGTATTAAAGTCTGGATGTCACAAAACTTTTTACAGTTCAACCAGTACAGAACAGAAGCACTTATCATCAGTTTAAAGGCTCAGAGAGAGAAACTGGCCTCTAGACTAAATGTACTTGGAATTAATCCAAGCTAAGAAGCAAGAAATCTAAGTGTTTTATTTGATTCTTATTTTCCTTCAAGCCACAAGTCTGTCACAACAACAGCATTTTATTTATAGAACATTTTCAAAGTGAGGCCGTTTCTCTCTGAGCAACACAGAGGTGTTGCTACAGTAATGCTCTCCTTTCTGGTTCGACCAAAAAAAACAATACACCAGCTGCAATTTATTTAAAATGCAGCACAAGCTCTAACAAAGACAAGAAGGAGAGCACACATTACACATTTTAAAATCTTTACTCTGGCTGCCTGTTAGTTTTCATATTGATTTTTAAATTATTTTATTAGTTTATAAGGCACTGCATGGCCGTACACAAGACTACATCTCAGAGATGCTTTTACTATATGAACCAGGAGGCCCCTCAGATCCTCCAGCTCTTCTCTTTTATCTGTTCCACAGAGCAGAACAGAAATATTTGATGATGCTGCTTCCGCCACTTTGCTCCAAGACGCTGGAACAGTCTACTGGAGGATCTGACAGAAGCCAGAAATGTTAATAATTTTGGAAGCAAACTAAAGACCTGTCTATTCAGTCTGGCTTTTTAGTTGATTGTCAACTGACACTCTGTTGACATTAAAGTGAATATCTACTGATAGCTTTTAGAGTGTCAACAGACGGACTATCCGAATAAAGTGTTGACTTTTATGACTCTACTGTTCACATTGTATTGTTATTTTGGAAACTTTAACTTAATTCTTAATTCTTTACATTTTATTGCATTCATTTATATGTTTGATTTGTATTTTTGAGTGCTTAGTCTACTTCTAAATCCACAGTTTTTTTTCCTGAAACATGTGCTATGGTTTTGTCACTATGTCTGTCTCAATCCCCATGAAGCACTTTGAAATACATCTGATTTGTATAAAAATGCCATGTAAATAAAACTTAATTGATTGATTGTTTGAACTAGAAAAAATCATTGTAAGGAGGTTGAGTCCTTTTCTTGTGGTACAGCAGCCAGTATTGATCAGTCTTTGCCTTTGATCAGGCATAAAACATTCTTTGCATGACTTGTTTCTCATGCAATTCTGAGAAGGAGGCAGTTTGGAGCATGAATTAAACACTGATTTATACTTCTGCATTGCCCCTACGCAGCAGGGGCTAACGTAGACATGAGGACCACATACTTGTGTGTTGATGAGTCTGTGTTGTGAAACAAAATTTCCGCCAAAATGCTTGAGGGTAGTGTGGTCTCTCTGATAGCCGGTCGCCTACTTCCGGCCGGCTACAATCTCTGTTTACTTTCCCACAGCGGTTCAGAGCGTGTTATGTTAATCTACTGCTGATACATGTTGCTGTTTATCATACAGACATGATTACATGAAGAATAGAGAGGAGAAGATGAAAAAAACGCGGCTGATGATCGGGAATCCTTGAAGTACTGTAAATGTGGGAAATACAACGCAGCCGAGCAGACCAATCACAAGGCTTGCGGTAGGCATCGATTCTCCAGGTAGTTATATTGGAGGAGGTGCATGTCAGCTACGTGCGTAGGCCTCTGTGTAGGTACAGGAGCTACGTGGACCTCTGGCATAGGCTACGCCATCGATTCGATGCAGGAGTACAAATCAGCCTTTATTCCTTTGTGAATTTCCTTGTATTTTTTGTTTCTTGATCCCTGTGTTTCCAGTTTAGTTTTACTTACTGCCCTTATGAATAACCTGATTAGTTTCAACTTTGTCCTGTGTCCACACCTGTGTTAATTACTCTATGTATTTAGTTTCTCTGTCTCCCCTGTCCTGGGTTGATCATTGTATCTCTTTTTTGTGTTCACTGTGTGTTGCTTTATCCCAGTGTTTCCTTGTGTTTCCTTGTGTTTTCTTTTATATTTAGTTCTTGGACATTTTAGAAAGTTTTGTTTGTAGGTTTTGTTCTTTTATTATTAAAATCGTTAATTTTCTGCACATGGATCCTCCTCCATTTTTCATTATCGTGATACACTGTGGAACTGTACTGCCTTGATTAGGCTACAACAAGTTGGTCAGCGAGATGCAATGACTTTTTTGCTCTTAAATAAAGAGCCTTGTAACATTACTAGTATGATATAAACTTGTGCACATAGCCCATGGATAACTATCCGTTAGCTTATTGCTGAGCTAGGACAAAAACTCTCTGTGCCTTGTAGGTCCTTCTTGCTGGGCCTGCAGAGACAGAAAGAGACAGAAATATAATGCTGAGCTCAGCTTCTTCCAGCTGGCAGCCAACTGTTATTTGCTAATTATCCAACTTTCTCATAAAGGCCAGAACACAAAGACATTCAGCCCATTTTTCTCTGAGAACCAAGTGTGAAAGGCTGCTGCAGGCGAAGCAAACTGTGCTGTGCCACATTATGACAGTAGGAATATCAGAGGTTCCTGTAGGATATGAGGATATGCTGAGGCGTTTGTGTTTTCAAAGTGGATTTACAGAGACATAAGTCGGCAAAACCAGTAGGAAAGAAGTTTCATTGACGAGGTGGCATGTGAGCATGTTTTGAGCACATGTGCAAACCCTTGCTCAAAAACAGACTAAATATTTGTACCTTATACTTGAAAAATAATCCCCAAAAATATAACAGTCTTCAAGTCCAAGTCAGAGTTACAAGTGCTTAAACCCAAGTCATGAGCCCAGGTCTTGGACTCCAGTATTACAACAATGGCTAGAGGTAAGATCCTCTTCATACAATCATTTACCACCATACCTGTACTTCTCAGATTGATGCTCTTACTCTTACACACAAACAGTGCTCATTTAGGATTTTTGCACTAGTTTAAAACAGGGAAGACAAAATCATATGACTGCTTTACAATAAATTGTACAACACTCGACAGCCCGTGTGAATAAAATACATCCCAAGAGGTGTACAAAATAACAACAGCAACACAAACCATGCACATAGAGATAAATCAAGCTTTATATCTGACTAACACAATCAATACTATCTGTTGCGAGTAACAAGAGCCCCCCCCCCCAAGTAAAGTGTTCCCCTATGAGACACAAGGAGGCCTGTCTTATTCTGAAGAAATAACAATTACAGTAGAATGCAAGACGTGAATGGAACAAAGCCTGGGGGGTATGATTGACTCATACAGTATGAGTTTAAAACATAGACACACAAAAGCTGAAATCTATCCATTTATCGGTGACGGAGATAATATAAATGTTATTGAACGATAAGCATCACTACAGAAGAATTATATACGACAGACATTACAAAAATAACCAGCATATAAAAAGGTACTATAATGTAATGAAGAAATTGTTGTGGAGCTGCCTTATGAATCAACTTAGTAGACGGCGCACTTTGTCTTTTTTTGCTGGGAAGTGCCAGAAAGTAATATTACTAAGGGACTGAGGGAGACTCATCCTCCTGTCCATCATCTCTACCTGTATTTGATTGGCAGACCACAAGCTGCTCAGGGAATGAGAAGTGTTGCTCTGCTAGACTGTGTGTTGCCTCAGGAGGGTGCCTCCCAGAGAGAGGTTAACACCTGCTAAACCTGCCGGCGCTCGAGGGTGGTCCGCTGCTATAAAAAGGATTTAGTAAAGAAAGTAAAGAAACACACACACACAGCTTCCTGCTCAGGTTTAAGCAAAGAATGTGGTGGGCAGAGATAAAGTAAATTGGCATATTTACAAAATCGGGACACAGTTTGAATGATTGTCAACCTCTATGGTTATCAGTTTTTTTTACCCTCTAAAATCAAAGTAAGTCAGGGTATTTGATTTAGTATCTTGAGCCCAGGCCCATGCTGTAAGCCTCAGAATACAGAAAGAAGCCTGGGACTGATGCCAGGCAACTCGGTCTTTTAATAGATCTCTTGCTCGAGTCTACACTATATCTCTGTAATCACTGGCACTATATCTGCTGTATACTAATACAGTGTAAGACCTATGCCTTAGGTTGAATATAACACCTGTTCTTTGCAAAATGTACACTTAAAAGTATATCACCCCCTGATACTTGCACTGTTTGTGGTGAAGTTGAACAAATTGTTTATACTGTTGATGCTTCTTCATAGCTCCAGTGAATAAAATCTTTATGTGTAGACAATAGATTAAATTCACATTTGAACAGACGGGGGAATTTTTCAATGCTTAATCGCTCTGTTTCATTCAGCTAGAGGCACTGGGGAATGTTTTTGCTCAACTAATCATTAACGCTTTCTGAATCACTTGGAAAAAAACAGAATTAGTTGAAACATAATCTGTTGCAGACTCCCAGGACTCCCATGTTTGGAAATGGTGAGCTACATAAATTTAAAAAATAATAATCAACCATAATGTGAGGAAACAATGGAGCTTATATTATATTAGAAGGTTATATTTCTTGCAGCTTGATTAATCAGTCAAGGAATGATGCAAAGGCTCCAAGACAAAACGAGCGGAAGAAAAACAGATTTGTTGTTGAGAGATTGGGCTTGTAAATATTCTGTTAAATTATACATCATATTTAATGTCTTTGTACAAATAACTACAAGTAAATGGGAGAGTTAGATTAATTAGAAGGACTGCTGCATCTTGTTTATAGTAAGCAAGCAAGCTCGTATCATGCTGAAACGTTTTGTGTGTAGCAGCCTGCGATTGATTATCTTTGAGTGATTTTCTCATCCTGAGAGCGGTTACCAGTTTGAATGATGCAGTCACTCTCCTCTCTGTGAGTCTGCATCTGGCTGATGGGATGTGTTAGGAGGCTCAGGGGAGCTGAGCAGGGTGAAGGTTCTCTATTGTGTGTTTGGGTGTGTGTGTGTGTGTGTGTGTCTGCCTGCGTTCATCTGTTTGTGTTAATGTGTGTACTTACATGTTCTGCATTATGTATGCATTTGATGTGGACTCATGTTATATTGAACATACAGTGTGTACCTTGGGACGGTCAGCTATACTGAATCAGTTATGCTGTATTGAATGGAATCTGTGAGGCTATGTGTATATTGCATGTCTGTCCCCTGGGTTCAGTATGGTGAACCCAGCAATACAAAACAAGCTTTACTGGCTGAATGATTCAGACATGACAGTGGTACGGTTAGAAAAACATACAACTTGATTGCATTATAAATATTTAACTTGCTCATCACCATGTGGTTTTAAAATTGCAACACACATGGGTTGTCTATACATTTGATTTGTTCTCACTTTAACTATTCATTTAATAATGCATGTATAGCAAATCAGTTTTTTATACCACCTTGCAATAAAATATGAGGAAATGGACCATGAGCACAGGAGATTTGTCATACAGAAACTGAATCAGATAAACAATGCTCAGTTTGGATGTAGGTATTACGTAATTGAATCACACTTCTGTTTTTTCAGCCTTCATATGATTATCCAGAGACTTCAGCTGTCAGCTCCAGAGTCTTGTAAATCTTCCCAGCCTTCACCAGATAAAGGTAGATTGAAAAACCAGAGAACCACTTCCCATGGCTCTCTAAGGGCAGAAACAACCAACTAAGCTGAACCATTGCACCAAACCACCACCAGCCAATCTCAGAGAGCTGATGATGAGGCCCCCCCTGCACGGCCTGTTGCCTTGGTAACAGTGCTGCAAGTACCTCTATAGCTCTTATGTCTCTGGTTATGGCTGTCTGTTTCCATTCTGAGGTGGAGGGATTGATCACTATTCTGCTCACCAAGTGTTGAATATGAGTGTCATCAGTGCAGAACAGCAGGGAATGACCTGAGCTTAGACGGACTACCTGGTCCTAACTGGAACAAACCACGAGAGAGTGAAAACGTGATGAACCCACATATTCCATCATGGTGCAAATCTACTCCATCCATACAGAAATGGTCCATGTGGACTTGAGCGATATGGTGAACAGGTCTCTTTGGGACTGTTCTCTCAACAGTGTTATGAATGACCTTCCTTTTATAGTTTATATTTTTACAATACATTTATATAAATTACATTTCCAAGCAGAGTAAAAATGCTTTTTCAGCCTGCATGTTTGAGATGTCTTGGAGGATAAAGCTGACATCTTCAGTGGCAAAAGCTGTCTTTCACTGAGGCATATTTATCAATTAAATATGATTATTTTCTGGCTTGTATCTGCTGGTGCAGTTAAGATTGCTTAGCAACACAGAAGTAAGCTAATTAAGAAATAGTGTGTTTGGAGTGTGGCTGTGAAGCACAATGTTATTATATGATAACAGCGTTAGTCATAAGGGCATTGGAACCTGTTAAGATGCAAATAACCAGGAAAAACAGTGCAACTGTGTATCTCCTCAGGAAAGAAAGCACTGCTACAATACATCATTTTTACATCTAGCATCATAGGAGCATAACTGAGCCATGTTATAACCTATGTTTCTTTATTTTACTATTGAATAAGTAATGACTTCATTTGGCTTCAAGTTCAGCAGCTTCAAACAAGCAAGGAGGGGTTCTGCATGCATTTTATGGAAGCATTACCATTTTAGTGATGATATACAGAGACGTCTTGCTGCTTTTGTTGTTCACACTTTAAAAGGCATCTTTTCAAGAGCAACACCGATTGTTCATAAAATAGAACAATCTGCTGTCTCAGTTGAGACTCATGCTTCCAGTGTGCTCAGAAGATGCTCCGTGTCTGAATAATTCATCCCACAAACTGTTTTGAAACCTTCTGGATCTGACACCATGGTCTGTGATTCCATTAAGTTCTCCTCATGCTTCATTTGCATCTGCACACTCCTATTATCATCATGAAATACTTCCAGGACATGGAAATATTCAAAGTGAAAGAGAATCCAGGCTGCCAAGGATTCATAAAGATAGACTCATGCTTTCTGCTCCTTAGTTGTGTCATCTGGACATTCATATGTTGATCACTGTATCATTCAAACAAAATGCCAGGACTCCAGCTTGGCTGGCATGAAGCTAAATCTGCTTTTATATGAGCCAGCTATAAATATTTGTCAGCCCATTTCTCTTTATCAACCATTGCCCGTCTTTCAGTTGGCTTAACCTGCAGATCACATTGACAAACACATATGAATGCCTTATTAATATATCAGCCTGCAATTTCAAGTAGTAAACAGTTTATAAAATGACATTAGCTTTGCTAAAAGGGAAAGGGTTTTTCTTTTTGACATTTTTTTTGTAAGTGGGGTTGTGTGAGGAACTTGCCAGTTGTAAGTACAGTAGGTGTTAGTCACAGGCGATGCTGGTTAGCTTGGCTCTATCGTTGAGAAACCAACTGAAGACCGGCGTGCAAGCTAGGCTATCAAGCGTTGCAGACGGGATCAACTCTACCATGCAATTTAGCCAATCTTAAGAAACTCTGACCAAACCATTAATGTTGTTGTAAGTGTACGCTGAGTTCAGACATTTTTCAGAGCTTTACTTTGCTGTCAGAAAGCACATTCATTTTTGCACTATTCTAGGATGTAACACATACTGTATGTGTTCCTCCACCTGCAGTGCACTGATGTATGAGTCACTAGGACTTTTACCTAGTACACTGATATCATGATTTTTATATTATTGCATTTGATTCTTCCACAATTTTAAGCTACAAATGCTGTATATTATAAGGCTAACAAAGTAAAGACTGGGTTATTCTGTGTTGACACCACGCCATAGCTACTCCATAGTGGCTATGTGCGTTGGATTCTGCGTGGTACAGGACTATGCCACTTACTGCTTTGGCAAAGATTGGACACAGAAGTGCAAACCAGGCTTAATGTTTGAGTCTCTCATTTTAGCCCAGTCCCCCCCCCCCCCCCCCTCAGCAGCTAACTCAGTGTATTTTGATAAGGTAAAGATTCTGGTGGCCAATGGTTTGTCTCATTACAAAATGAAAAACAGTAAGAGCTTTTCTGGTTTTCTGATTTCACTTCTGAAAATCGAAGCAAGTGGGTAAAACAGGGATGTTCAGAACAGCAGGGAACTCTTGACTCTGAGCTGCTGGTATCCTCTGATTCAAGTCCCATTCGTGACAGTAAGAGTCTCTCTTGGACTTGGGCATGGGCTCACAGTTTAGACCAGCATTACCAGGTAACTTTGGATGTCTCTGCTCATCAGTTAGCACAGAAGGTTTTCCCCTCTCTCTTCAAGAGCAGAGGAAGAACGAGACTGCGTTGAGTAACGTTATTCACCTGTAATCTCTGGTTGACTAAGATTTCTTTATTTTGTCAGTGAGCGGTATGTCATTGTCAATGTCAGAATCAGAACTGTTTTTTAGTTTGGTTGTATTTTTTTCCTCTTTCAAAGGCTGCAGACATGCAAAGCTGATAAGTACACTAAAGGCAGAGGAACACGTATGTGTCTAATCTGAGACTAGTGCTAACATGTAAAGCATAGAGAAATGTCTTAGTAGAGCAAACACCTACAACAACATTAGTGTTGGGGTCAGAGTTTCTTAAAACTAAAATACATTGTAAAGTAGTAGAGGTTGATAGCCTAGCTCCTGTGCCGGTTTCTCAACAAAGGGGCAGAGCTGACTGGAATCCCCTGTGGGTAATACACTGAATATTGACATGTACCACATACAACCTCTCTTCAGATAAAGTGAGTACAGTGCATTATCTGTGAGGCAGCCTGCCCATCTAAGCTTGAAGGAGAATCTACTGTGGCCACTAAAGTCACAACACCGAAAGAAGAAACCTGGAGGGAGTGCGCCAAAGGGTGTGTTTGATTTGTTCATTCTGGGTCATGGCTGTAACAAGACCCAGAATGAACAAATAAAAACATCACATTTTCATTTTAGGTGATGATGAACTAATGAAAGCATACTTTCATATTGTATTTCTTTTCTGTCAGTAATTCTGACCATAGATCCCCTGATCTTACACACTGGACCTCGAGGTAATAACACCAGAGCCAATTCAGAAGAAATAAACAGGATTTAAAGAGGCGATGGTTTTATTGCTTGAGAAAAAAGATTCCTTCGGGAAAGAACGAGTGTCACAAAGAGAGGGAAAGAGAGTTTAAACGATGTGAGAAAACATTAGTAGGAACCATTACATGCTCTGGCGGTGCTCTGGGAGCCATTAGCTTGTATAAACAGGTCATCCCTCCACTGAGCCCTACTCATTGATTCGCAGATAATCTGTCTTCACTCCTCCTGCTCGCACTAACTAAGCACAGTCTGGTCGGCACCACAGTACATCAGAGTGCTGCCAAAAATATTGTGGCAGACATGTAAGCTCTGTCTTGCTGCAGAGAATCAATTTGGACACTAAGTATCCCTTTGTTGATGGAGATTTGAGAGAAAGTATCCCCTGCTGCTGCAACCATCACACCATCACACCTCTGGTAGGTGATAATTCTGTGCTGCCAAACCCATTAACATTGATATTCCCTGTCAGAGGCCATGCTTTTATCCATCTATCTCACACTAATCAGTAGAGGCCAGCACCACAGTAAATACAGGCATGTTGGGGCTTCATGAGATTAGTCATCTGTGGCCATGTTCATGTTTCCTCTTTAAGGAGAGACATATCACTGGAGGCTGAGAGGATTTGAGAAAAAAAAATGTCAAGAGTGCGTGTTCACCTTCTTATTCACCAGCTATGTAGCTGTGGTTGGGATTTCTCTCTCTAAGCTTTACCTATTTGCTACCTATGTTGGCAAACAAGTGCAAGCCATCTTCAACACTCAATTTTCCGTCAAGAGAAACTGGCTGCAAAATAAATATACTCGGGTTCTCGCAGCCAATATATAAAAAATGCAAGTTGCAGCTGTTGCAGTTTTGAGGAGTAAACAATAGCATTCCCTAGTTCTCTGAGCACCAGCACAGTCAGTTTATAATACCAGTACAGCAAACTAATGCTACATTTATCAGGGGTTACTCGAGTGGCTTTTTGTTGTACGTTTTTCATTTACAGTGCATTTGCTTTGGGCTTTTGCACACTAAATAAATACATATAATACATTTTGATATACATTGTTTCTTAATATGAAGCCTGTTAAGGAAATCATTTAGACCATTGCAGCACATTTGCAGTTGCTGCCCACTCTATTATTATTTTTACTCTATAAGTGTTCAAGAAGCTAAGTACATAAAAGGGATCATGTCTCCAAAATGGCAAAACTAAACTGTAACATCAGTCAGTTATTTTAATGAGGTGGTACAGGGTTAAAGTAGCAGCAGAGGAGTCTTTTAATCATAGCGAGTATTGGATCTCATTTAAATAAAAAGGCAAAAACTTTGCAAGACATCTATGAATTAGTGATTGTGCAAAGTAGGGGCCAGCTTTCTCACTCCAGTGTGTTGCTGAAGGTCTGCATTTCACTGTAACATGATTTGACTAGTCCATGTGACCATGTTAATGGAAAGCTACAGCAGATAGCACACTCAAATAGGATGTAAGCAGCACTGAAAGAGAACTGCCCTGATCAAAAGGAACAGATAAATAAAAGCATTGCTTACACTATTAACTGGATTGTTGGGTGGAACATTTTAAACTTTGGGCCCGTGGGCAACAAGAAAAAGTTGAGAAATTGTGGAGCTGTTTCAAGGAAAAAAGAGTTATCAGGGCTCCAAAAAAAACCCTGTCCCTTTATGAAACGGGGTGTATTCTGTCTTTAATAGAGTAATGCTTGAGGGCAGTGTGGTCTCTCTGATAGCCAGTCTCCTCGTTCCGACCTCGCTACAATCCCTGTTTACTTTTCCACAGTGATACATGTTGCTGTTTATCATACAGACAAGAAGAGAGGAGATGAAATACATGGCCTTTGTGCGGGGATCCCGGAAGTGCTGTAAATGCGGGAAATATAAACTGCCGAGCGGACCAATCACAGGGCTTGCGGTCCTAGTCGATTATACGCATATTTACATTTTGGAGGATGTGCACGTCAGCTACGTGTGTAGGCCTCTATGTAGGTACAGGAGTTACGCGGTCCTCCGGCGTAGGCGACGCCGTCGATTCGATGCAGAAGTATAAATCAGCCTTCAGAAACTGCAGACTCTGAAGACACACTTCCTGTTTGAAAGCAAATCTCAAAAAGTCTCAAAAGAGATGTATCAGAGCGAAAAATTTGAGGTGGTACAGCCATGTGCCAACATTTTTGAGAAAGGAATTAGACTTCTGTCCAAACCTTGAGGTCTTCCTGGCTCCATTGTTCTTCATATTCACTGGTAACAATGAATGTAAATCAGCCAACAGTCAGCCTGATGACTGAAAATCATTTTATATACATTACAAACACCCATAAAAATGTCTGTTTTGGAGGAGGGAGAGTTTTGTGTGTGATAATCTGCAGTAAAATCCAAATTCCTATTTGATGGATGGTCCTCTGGCATTGGAATAATGGATTTTTTGCTAGTGGCGATCTGCATCTGGGATTATTTTCCCACGTAAAATTAGTCAATTTAGCTATGACTATCAAGACTGTTGTGTCAGCTATTAAACTAACAGAGATAGAGACATTTATCCAAATCCTAAGGGTGTGTTTCCAGAGATTAACTGAAAACTAAAAAACACAATATTTCAATAATACTTTGCTATTTATCTGTTTTTTATGTTCTAATACTCTGAAAAAGATGAGAACAGATGAAAGTGTGATATTTTCTGAAACAATCTGGATTCAGGAAACTGATAAGCAGATCTTATTGGGGGATGGGTTCAAGTTGTGTCTGTATGTAGCCATATGACAAACTGTAAACACACCAACATTCAGACACCAACAAAGAACAGCTTAATGTCTCCTCTGAAAACAAAACAGATGAGATTTTTTTAATTAGACATTACAGAGGATTAAAGAAACACATTTAAAGCAAACAGCAGATACTTCATTAGTGATGTAACACATACTGTTGTAATTTGAATAAATATCAGACCTTGATCAATAATTGGAACGATTCTAATTACTGTTATATAACATTTGATATCTCTGTCTCATTTCAATGTGGTTCAAGGCGAGTTCCAAGGACTTGGAAATTAATATTTGAATACTCATTTAAACCTGCACAGTTTAATGTTTTTGGTTTTATGTTTTTATTTATTTTTATTGTTAAATATTGAGCAAAACTGACAGCAAAATGCCACCTAGCTTTGGCTTAAGGTTCTTTACGGCATTACTGAGGACCCTATATCTTAAAGCTCCTGTGAGGAGTTTTAAACTGGTTATTAAACAGACTGAAATTAATAGTGATAGCACTATATGAGCTACGAAAGCAAACTAGATCATCAGCATAAAGATTGACTATTTCTATAGGGTTATTTTTTAGGTTTGAAACCAGGCAGGCAGGAGGTGTCAGTCAAAGCAACTACATGCTGCAGAAACAGCTTTGTTTACAATTTGTATGACTAAGATCTTTAAAGAGTCATGCATCAGTTTAATAGTGCAGATTTAGACGTGTCAAGAACAAAATCAGTCAAAAAATAAGAGATACCACTTTGTCCACAGAGGATGCCTAAATAAAAAACAAATTGAAGTTCCTCGCAGGAGCTTTGAAGGAAAGAGAATCATTGATTATTCGGTCAATTATCCCTTAAGAGTCCAGATGGTAATTAAAGGTTCAAAGTAATTGGATGACTTTGTTGTCATGGTTACAATGAGACCATAAAGCAGACTTTTAACCTTGCAAAATGTTAGCTACACAACTGATATTTGGAGTGTGTTTCACATAGCTGAATTAGTCCACTGTCACACAATCAGAATTGTGTTTCACTGAAATAAAAGAAAATCATTGACTCAATAAAATAGCGGTCCATTATAAGATGAGCTTTTATCTGAACAGCTAGACCGTTCATTCAAGTGAGTGTTTTAAGGTTATAATAGAATAGACTGAAACTAACACTGAAGACTTTTTAAGACGTCAAAAAGCATCAAGACCAGCAGTGATTATTCCTGTATTTATTTTATATTTAACCTCAACTTAAAAAATGCTGCAAATCACTTGACCCCTATATTTAATTGAAAATACAGCAAAGACAACATATCAAATGTAGAAACTGAATGATGTGATACTTTTATGAAAAATATATTAAAAATATAGTACCAGTAATATTTTTGGGGCAAGTTTACCTTTTGGAACTAAGATGACCTGTTCTAGGTTTTTAAAAGTGCAATGTGGTCCATACTGACCTGATATTAGTTTTCAGTTGCCTAACAGTTCTGGTTCAGTTTGTCACAGATCTACTTTCATTTCATGTCCCAGCTAGGTCACTTGGGTCCTCAAAAGCTTGCTCTAAGATGTCCCTCATGTGTCCCACACAAGCACCAGCCAGAGAGCTTTTGGTTTTTGTGCACCAAAAACTGTGGAACCGTCTGCCTCTGGACACATTTCTTTTAGGCCACAGACTAAACTATTATCTTGGTTTTAAAAACATTTTTTTCTTGTATTTATCTGATTTAACTTTCACTTATTTTATTTTGTTTTTTACCCTGACATACTGAAATGATTTTACTGTATGTATTTGATCTTATTTTTACAAATTTTTGATTCATATCTTCATTTTTCTTATTGTTTTAGTCTTGTATTATTGTATCTATTGATGTCATTTACTGTCTGTCTGATCCATTGTGAAGCACTTTGGGCTGCATGCTTGTATGAAAGGTGTTACATATAAAAAGTTGAGTTGAGTTGAGCTCCTTTGTCATATTGTTCATTTTGTGATGCGCCATCGATTCCTATCTTGCTAAATCTGTCAGTGCTGATTGATGAAACGTACTGAATCATCCAGCATAAGTGGAAGCTATGTTTTTCTGCAGTGGACGGCCCTGGATTGCCGGAGCTGCGGCAGAGCAGAAACACAACACAGATCTGGTAGACATTCCCTGTCAGATACAGAAACAACGGTAAAACATTTGGTTAATTTTCAAACCGAAAAACTCTTTGTCAATGCCAGATCACATTATACTTAACTACAACAACCAACCATCATAATGAGCTAACCAGACCTGAGGTCAACAGGTCAGAGGTTTTCAAAGGCCACTAATGACAACGTGGATGAGGAGAAGCTCATTGTGGAGGCAGAAAACCACTGATTCTGGAATTACCGGAGCAAGTCATTGGTCTCGTGACTTCAGCTGTCTTGGGGTGCTGCTTCAAAAATACAACAGAGCAGAGATGGACCAAACAAGAATCTGGTGGAAGTCTAGAAGTATGATCGACTGAAAAAGAAAAGAAAATCTAGAAACGATGTTCATCAACATACCGCCTGGCTCAATGTGTCAAACTCTTAACGTTCCTTCTCTTTTATAACCTTATTTAGTGTGCTCCTCTTCCTGAGCATATACTGTTTAAAATTCACTAGCAGGTGTTTGCAGACTGACCCGGCAACAATGGGGGTTGGTTATATAGCTTTTCAGGGGAACAACTGCATGTGTGTTCCACTGTTTAGAGCTCTTGCTCATGTGTCTGCAATATTGCTAGCTGCTGGGCCATCATGAGTTCATGTAAAGGATTAGCTATAGTGATGTCACGGTCATAAGCGGAGTGACCCCGGGGGCAGAGGGTGCGGCCGCCCCAGGGCCCATGTTCAGCAGAGGCCCCCTACTGAGCTACTTTTTGACAGGACCGGAACAGCCCATGTCTGTCCCTGTCCACAGTCGGTGTTGTAATTATAAAAACACACGCACACACACACACACACACACACACATAACACACACACACACACACACACACACACACACACACACACACACACATCAACAGTTTAAAGCAACCTCTCGTTATTGTTCAGTAAATAATCCCAAGAAATCCATAAACACACTAACACACCTGAAAACGCATATGGAATGACCATTAATAATATTTATCTTATGTTTAAAGATGGGCCCATGAAATGCTTTAAGCTTAGGTGTGCAAACCACAACCATGCTCAACGCATGCCCACGTACAGGTACACTGCTAAATAATTCAAACGTTTGCAAACAAATCAATAATAATCAACCTGGATGCTACAAATACACTATGATTAGGGTTATGATTAGGGTTAGGGTGGTGATTGGGGTTAGGGTAAGGGTTGGGATTAGGGTTAGGGTTATAATTAGGGTTAGGGTTATAATTGGGGTTAGGGTAAGTGTTATGATTAGGGTTAGGGTGGTGATTAGGGGTAGGGTAAGGGTTGTGATTAGGGTTAGGGTTATAATTAGGGTTAGGGTAAGGGTTATGATTAGGGTTAGGGTGGTGATTAGGGGTAGGGTTATAATTAGGGTTAGGGTTATGATTAGGGTTAGGGGTAGGGTTATTATTAGGGTTAGGGATAGGGTTATGAATAGGATTAGGGTTATTAGGGTTAGGGTTAGGTTTAGGGATATAATTAGGGTTAGGGTTAGGGTTATTAGGGTTAGGGTTAGGCTTGTGATTAGGGTAAGGGTTAGGGTTAGGTTTAGGGTTATGATTAGGGTTAGGGTTATGATTAGGGTTATGATTAGGGTTAGGGTTATTGTTAGGGTTATGATTAGGGAAAGGATTAGGGTTAGGGTTGTGATTAAGGTTACGGATAGGGTTAGGGTTATTATAAAGGTTAGGCTTAGAGTTTTGATTAGGGTTAGGGTTGTGATTAGGATTAGGGTTATTAGGGTTAGGGTTAGGTTTAGGGCTATAATTAGGGTTAGGGTTATTAGGGTTAGGGTTAGGCTTGTGATTAGGGTAAGGGTTATGATAAGGGTTAGGGTTAGGGTTAGGGTTATGATCAGGGTTAGGGTTATGATTAGGGTTAGGGTTATTTTTACGGTTATTGTTAGGGTTATGATTAGGGAAAGGGTTGTGATTAGTGTTAGGGTTAGGGATGTTTTTAGGGTTAGGGTTGTGATTAGGGTTAGGGATATTTTTAGGGTAAGGGTTATGATTAGGGTTAGGTTTAGGGTTATGATTAGGGTTAGGTTTAGGGTTGGGATTAGTGTTAGGGTTAGGGATATTTTTAGGTTTATGGTTATGGTTAGGGTTGTGATTAGGGTAAGGGTTAGGGTTTTTATTAGGGTTAGGGTTATGGTGTTTATTCGTGTTAGGGTTAGGGTTAGGGTTAGGGTTAGGGTTAGGGTTGTGTATAGGGTTAGGGTTAGGGTTAGTATTAGGGTTAGGGTTGTGATTAGGGTGATGGTTAGGGTTAGGGTTGTGATTAGGGTTAGGGTTAAGGTTATTATTAGTGTTAGGGTTAGGTTTAGGGTTGTGATAAGGGTTAGGGTTATTATTAGGGTTAGGGTTAGGGTTAGGGTTGTGATTAGGGTTAGGGTTATTATTAGGGTTAGGGTTAGGGTTGTGATTTGGGTTATTATTAGGTTTAGGGTTAGGCTTATGATTAGGGTTAGGGTAAGGTTTGTGATTAGGGTTAGGTTTTGGGTTATTATTACGTTTAGGGTTAGGGTTGTGAGTAAGGTTAGGGTTAGGGTTATTATTAGGGTTAGGGTTATTATTAGGGTTAGGCTTAGGGTTAGGGTTAGGCTCATGATTAGGGTTAGGGTAAGCGTTATGATTAGGGTTAGGGTCAGGTTTGTGATCAGGGTTAGGGTAAGCGTTATTATTAGGGTTAGGGTTGTGATTAGTGTTTGGCTTATTATTAGGTGTAGGGTTAGGATTAGGGTTATGGTTATGATTAGGGTTAGAGTTATGATTAGGGTTAGGGTTAGGATTATGATTAGGGTTAGTGTTAGGGTTGTGATAAGGGTTAGGTTTAGGGTTATGATCAGGGTTAGGGTTATGACTGGGGTTAGGGTTATGAATAGGGATAGGGTAATGATGAGGGTTAGGGTTGGGAATAGTGTTAGGGTAATGATTAGGGTTAAGGTTAGGGTTATGATTAGGGTTAGGGTTGTGATTAGGGTTAGGGTTAGGGTTGTGATTTGGGTTATAATAAGGGTTAGGGTTAGGTTTAGGGTTGGGGTTAGGGTTGTCATAAGGGTTAAGTTTAGGGTTATGATTAGGGTTAGGGTTGTGATTGGGGTTATGAGTAGAGGTTAGGGTTAGGGTTGTGATTTGGGTTAGTGTTAGGGTGTGGTTAGGGTTAGGGTTGTGATTAGGGTTAGGGTTAGGATTGTGATTCAGGTCAGGGTTGTGGTTGTGATTAGGGTTAGGGTTGTGATTGGTGTTATGAGTAGGGGTTAGGGTTAGGGTTGTGATTTGGGTTAGTGTTAGGGTGTGATCAGGGTTAGGGTTGTGATTAGGGTTAGGGTTAGGATTGTGATTCTGGTCAGGGTTAGGGTTATGATTAGAGTTAGGTTTAGGTTTTAAATTCAAGCATGTTTCGATGTGAATTAGCTGACTAAATGTATTGCGCACAGCGGATGAGCTCAACTTCGGCTGAGTGACAGGTCTCCATGAGCGCTTGATTTCTCCACTGCCGGACTGATTATGACCCGGTTTTGCTCCCGGCTGACACCAGACCGCTTTCACATGCTTATTTTTGTCAATAAGCATGTAGACAGAAAACTGGACACTGAGTCTAAAATATGTTTCTGTCCAGTTCTCTTGTTTCAGTAATCCACATGTTGAAGTCTTAAACTTCACTATCATGACTGTGTATACGTGAAGATTATGAGCCTGCTCCACATGTTGATATTCAGAGTGTTTAATGTTTTGAACTCCTCAATACAATCTGTAGTTACTCAATACTGTCAATTATATACACTGTGTCATGAAGGAAAATTTGATTCAGGGGAAAACACATTTAGCATTATTTTTGACATGGAAAACTCTTACATTATTTTAATGATTAATCGATAATTGATCGTTAACATTTCCAAAGGTCGATCACGGAAAATACTTGAAACTTACATCCCTAGTGCCTATATTTATTAGAATTGGTGTTGGAAATATGCTTGCATGTTACTGCGTCACTCTCACTCCTAACAGGTGTGCCCGATCTCGGACTTCAGCTCAGCAGTGTTAGGGCGGGGCTTTCCCCTTTATCAGCTGTGATGTGAGGTCACAGCAGAGACACAGGTCTTTTGTTCTCAGCAGAGGTTTATTTTTTACATCCTCTGTATTTTGGTGGGGCAGTTTTAGAATCGAGAAATGGCCAAACTGTTCACAATACTGAGCACCCTGATGCAGAAAAGAAAAAGCTGATCTCGGCACCTATGTGTCATCTCCTGAGATATTGTAGACTGCCTTTGAAATTGCGTTTAAACCGCTTGTCTTTTTTATGTTTAAATACACTTTACTTTGTTGTAGACCACTGTGTCTTTTTTATGTTTGTTATTCCTGAGAAAGACAGTAATGGACAATGCACCTGCCTGTCGCTGTCCATCGGCGTTGGTGCTGAACCATAGAAAATATATCAGCTGTTTTACAATTGTGAATTTGACTATCAGAAGGGCCCCTCGAGGATGCTCCGCCCCCTTTGCGCTGAGAGTCTAGCTCCGCCCCTCGCGGTCATACAGGATTAGATAGTCTGCGACAAATAGACTTCCACGTTCAAGCTAATGTTTTCCTCAGCAGTTGAACCGCACACTTCACTGTGCTCCAGCTTTTGTGAAAATAACCTGTGTGACACTACTCCACTTAGTGATCAAAAACAGCTAAGCTATGTAAAAACTGTTGGATTTGTAAAAAAAACAATACCATCACCAAGCTATTGGGAAATGTAATCAAACTACTAATGCTATTATTTGTACAGCTGTTACTGCCCAACACTGTATACCGGCTTTAATGTTTTATTTTTTCCAGTCAGTATGTTAATAAATGTTGCTCATGTTGGGTTTGTCAGTCGAAAATCAGCCAATTTCTGATTAATAGTCTGTGAACCCCTGCAAAATGTGTTTCCCCAGCAACAGAAAAATTACATGACAGGGAAATAATTTAACGCCATCACTGTTAAAGGCTTTTCAAGTTTTTTGCCAGCTCTACAGATGGGTGACAGTAACTGAACAAGGTAGAGCAAAATGAGCAGGACAGTAAGCAGAATGGGCATTTCAGTTTAAAATCAAACATGCATAACAGTGTAGCTAGATTATGAGCCACACCCCCAGGGAGGCAATCTGCAGCCTGGAGCTACAATCATCAAGCAGAAATACCTCGGCTCTGCCTTATAGACACTAATTGTTCATTTAAATAAATAATCTGAATACGCTGTAATGCTAACTGACATTTCAGAGATCCCTCCTTTTCAAAGTCTTAACAGGTTATAAACTCAGGACATTGATTTTTGCTGTGGTCTATAAATTTGTAGAAGGAGCCTTTGCAGAGCGAGCCACTATATTGATTTCCCCTCTGAGGTTTATTAGTTTATGAAATCCTATATTTCCTCTGTCTCTCTGGCTCACTAGTCTGAAGAACTGCCTGTGAGTCCAATAAAGACAGGAGCTGTACTGTACCTTTAATTCCTTATTTGTTTATAAAACTGAAGGGCTGCTGCATTTATTCCCCACTTTTATTTTTAGGTTTTTTCAATGCATGGATTGCCCCTGTCACATTCAAAAGGCTCAAAGACAAATCAAACCAGAGCGATTGAAATTTGCAGACTCTGTCACCCACTGTCCCAGCTCCATGCAGCTTTTTTCCTCTCATGCCTCACTGCTTTCACAAAGCAGAGCCAAATGTCTGCTGTCAAAATGAAGGAAAACAATAATAATCCACTTTACATAACCAGCCCGGTTGATGTTTTTCCTGTCATTCTATAGAATTTAAAGATGGGTCATTTGAACTGCTCGGCAAAAATAAGGGCTTTTCACAAGAGACTTGTCACAGCAGTATGACGCATGGCTGCAATATCTGTCATACATCAATTTGGGGAGTAGGCTTTGTTTTTATGTAAAATAATTCATAAAGAATATAATTAAACTGCTGATATATTTGGCTTCATTATCATGCATATTATCATGTAAATTACAGTACAAGGGAGATGTGTTGGTAAGAGCTGGAACTCTTAATCTGCTTGATGCCGATATGAACACTTTGCTGTGTGATCATGATGTTGGGTAGACAGCCATGTCCCTTAATTTATGGTTCTCCTAAAAACAAAACAAACACTGTTTTTTAGGAAACTATTAAGGGGCAGCTGTGGAGTCAATTTAAATTAAAAATGTGCAACAACTTAGGGCTAACTACTAAAATGGTCACTATAAGACAGACAGTAATGGCTTTTAAAATAAATCAAACAAATGAAAAAAAAATCATGATGCTGTTTTGATTATAATATTTCAGTTTGAACATTTTAACGTTCATTTACATGTAATTTCATCACGGGGATCTTTTTTAGATAATCAGTTCCTCTTATCTGAAAATGCTCAAAAAGAGTCAGAAATTATTCCTGACATGCTCTTGGATGATGATCAAAAGCATTCAGCTGGCATGTCTGAAATACTCAACTTTAATCACAAACAAAATGTGGTTTTAGGTTTGTAAATTTTGAGTAATTGGATAACCTGCAACGTGCCAGTGTCCAAGTATGTTGTTGTTGTTGTCATCGTCTCATCACTATCATCCCTATCTCTTTCTTGTTCTCCTCTATCCCTCTATCCAACCCCAACTTGGTCGAAGCAGGTGGCTGTATCATGAGTCTGGTTCTGCTCGAGGTTTGTACCTGTTAATAGGAAGTTTTTCATCGACGCTGTACCTAGCTTAATACTGTTCCACTGCTCATACCTGCTATGTTTGTAAAAGCGTCTTGAGATAATGTTTGTTGTGATTTGGCGCTATACCAATAAAGATTGATTGATTGATTGATTGATTGATTGATTGATTGATTGATTGATTGATTGATTGATTGATTGATTGATTGATTGATTGATTGATTTATGTTATTGTTCTGTCTTTTAGTTGTCAAGTAGTCAAAAGTATTTGTGGTTGATTATGCCCTCTCAACATCACCTTTGGCTTTGAGAAAAGAGGATATGTAAAGTGGATATGACATATGTAAAGATTGTTCCTTTTTTTTACATGTCATTTCAATTGGACAGCATGCATTTCAGCTTGGTGTACCCAACAAGCCTGCAAAATGCATACTGTTATGATGCATGGATCACACAGCTGGGTATTATCTTTACAGTAACTCTGTAGTTTTAGCTTTAGCTCACTCTAGCACAATGCATCAAATGACAAGATTTATGGTTAGGGTATCATTGGGCAATCAGTAATTTATTTATTATTTTATAACAACATAACCGTAGTTTTGTTTTTCATTCTGAAACCAGAAACCAGATCTATCCATCCATTATCTAAACTACTTTTCCCATTTTTGACCCTATCCAAGCTGTCATTAGACGAGAGGTGGGGTACACCCTGAACAGTTTGCCAGCCTATCACAGGACCAACATATGGAGACAAACAACCATCCACATACACACTCACATATATGGACAATTTAGAGAGAGCAATTAGACGAACAAGTATGTTTTGGATTGTGGGTGGAAGCCAGAGTACACAGAAAAATGCATAGAGGGAACACGCATACTCCACACTGAAAGGTTTCTGCCCAACTGGGGGTTTGAACCAGGAACGTTGCAGACCATAAGAGCCTCTCTTTGAATCAAATAAACCAAAATCCAATCACAATTGGTTATTATTTTGTCTTTAGATCTTATTGCTTTTTCTCATTTTATGTCTTTGTTTTGCTGTTTTAAACTGGAAAAGAAAAAAACAAACTCAAGTGATCTATTTGTCTCACTGTTCCTAACAAAAAGTATGAAAACCATGCTCTTATTTTTTGATTTTGCAAATTACTTTTATCTTTTCTTATTTTGGACAGATAGTAGAAGGGAGGGCCGGCAGCAAGCATAATTGACATGTCAAAAATGTAAGCATAAAAGCCAAGACATCCCTAAAATTATGCAGGCACGGGATCTTCATTTCAGAGTAATGTCAAGGGATAAATGAATAATTCAGAAGGCACAAGCTACAAAACAATCTTGTTCTTTTTATTTAGAAATAAAGTAGCTTACTCTGTGTAATGTCATATTAAATTGCAGAGTGTAATTATTAGCCTACTAAATTATCTGACTTCTTTTCTCTGCATACATCCCATAACAAACCATAACTTTCATATCCGTAGCTTTAAAACAGTGTCAGTAGCTACAGTGATTCTGTGGCTGCTGCCACAAACAGCAGCAGTTCCCAGCAGCAGCTGAGCCTGCCAGAGTAAGACTCCTATACAATGGCAAAATGGTAACCTATCTCATTTAATACATTTTATCACATGTAATAATGAACATGGTGCATTTAGGAATAAAATATTACATAAATGAATAAGTTATGAACACATTAAATGTGTTTTTCTTTGCCAAAGGCTTTAACTTAGTGTCTTAGGTGACAAGCACAATACGGGACCTGTAAGTGTTGATTTGTGGTGGTGAGTTTAAAAACTCAATTATTGGATATCATTTTTTTTTACAATGATATTATATGTTTGGTAATCACAAGGTCAGAGCTGTGGCTTCCAATCAGTGAGTGGTGTCAGTGAAAAGACTTCCATGATGGCTGCTCCTGTGTTTCCTCTCTCATAACTATTCTGATGTCCCTCCTCTCTTCTTTTTTAATCTCTCCTCTCTCCTCTGTCCTCTGAGCAGCTTTAAGGGCTTTGGAACTCCACTTAGCATGGTGTGTCCATAAGTACTCAGGGTTCGACCCAGGGCTGAGGAGACGGCTGTTAAGGGCTTTGGGATCCAAGGTTCGTCTTGGAAATCAAGCAGCATCCTCAAAGGCTTTGGCCAACGCAAGAATACCCAAAACTGCAGTTCCCATAGAGACAGCTTATAAGGCTGACTCTGCAAGGGAATGCCCATTTGGCCCAATACTGAAATATGTAACTTTACAACATGATAAACATGATTTAAAAAAAATGTATTCAAAGATAGTTTCTCTATTCGTAACAGCATACTGTTATATATATATTTTTGGGGGGGATTACATTTTGTTTAAGTCTGAAACTGAACAGAACCTCTCTTTCCTGTTTGTTGTATTGGTGCCTGCTCTGGATTTTTTTATGCAAAATCATATATATTGCCTGCTTTGTGTTCCTGTACATTCAATAAGGGTCAAATTTTTTTTTTTTTGATATTTCAGTCTTAATACCTTGTAATGGTGTCTGTGCTCACTATACCTAGTTTGTAGGATTGACATACAGTGATTTTGTTAATTGTGGTCCATGGAGTAAGGACTGCTCTTGACATATCAGACAAGATGGCAGGTCAAACTGATAAAAAAAAAACAGTTTATTATTATTTATTCAGTTTTTTTTAATGTTCACAAGCTCTCTTAGCTTTTTCAGTATTACTCTTCGTAGTCATCTATTGCACCAATTTTTGTATTAGCCAGTCAAAGGGAAACATGATGGCTGCTGATTCTACTGCTAACAATTAGCCATAGAAATAGACTGCTTCATAATTTGCATTTTTTGGTTCCAAAAAACAACATTGCAACAGCCCAAAATGTTAAACTGGAAGGATCACACAAAAGGGTCCCAAATAAATGTAGTCCAGTACCTACTGTATCTATTATATTTATACAGTGTGTGATCCAAGTGGAGTTTCACTATGGCTGGGGAGAGTCTTGTTCAACATTAAATAGTTCCCTGCACCTCTTTGAGGTAAATGTATTTATAGCTCAGTATATTTTTAGATGGGCACACAGATGTTCAGTTTGAGAACTGACAAAAGGTATGCATCTCACGTAAAGTTTAGGTACAAGCATTTGATAATCATGCAAATTCAGAAATGACTGAACAAAAAAGTCAAACACTTAAGAGAGTGATGATCCATGTTCATGTAGTTTATTAGGTTCTACTAAACGTATTATATAATAGTCACTGTAAATAGCTGTCATCACACTGTTTTGAGCCTGAGGCTATTTTAAATTAGGGTGCTGCAACAATCTAGAGCACAAGAATAGAGACTTACAAAGATTTACAAACCACAGCTCAGTGAGAGACTGGCTAAACAAGGATGAGGTTTTAGGGTTCAGCTGTGTGGCCTGAGTCTGAAAAATAAATATTCATTAATATGACCACAGACAGAGCAAACTCATTATAATATCGGAGAGAACTGGAAGATCATCTGATAGCTGCATCTTTGAGTTGATTTCCAGTCCAGTATATATATATATATATAGATAGATAGATAGATAGATAGATAGATAGATAGATAGATAGATAGATAGATAGATAGATAGATAGATAGATAGATAGATAGATAGATAGATAGATATCTATATATAGATATATAGATATATATATTTTAAGCCCATGCACCTCTTGTCACAGTCTCAGCAGCAATTTCTGTTGTAACAGCTCAATGATGGCCGTAACAGTTCCCCCACCATGTTTCCATCGCCTCTGAAGTGTGTAGGCTTCCCCCATGTGTGGTTGTGTTGGCATGGAAACAGGCATGGCATTGTGATGTGTGTATGAGTGTATTGAATTTTCACCCGTGTTCCCAGAGTTCCACAGACAGAGAGCCCTGAAATCCCCTCCCCCCACCTATTACACCAGAGAGCTGTGGGGCTGATTCTTTAAGATTCAGAAATTGCATGTACATAAAACTTATTACACCCCTACCTTCATGTTTCTTTAATGTGAAGGTCTGTAAAGACATAAAAAAGAGACCCTTCTTCTCTTAGCTGTATCTTTAGTCCTTTAGAATTGCACTGGGATATATTCAGTTTGCCAATAAAGGGCTCTTTATCATCCTTATAGTTCTTTAAGTCTTAATTTTGTACCAAATCACATAGAAATGAATAAAGTAACCCTGTGTAATTTTTTTATTCAATTCGTCAGACTGCCCCCTTGTGGCTATTATGTGAGTAAAGATGAATGGTGGAATCAGGGATAAGTCAGCTGATACAGCATTCAAACATGCACCCTGAGGAACAACCAGCTTCCTTTCAAATGCAAATGTTTAAAGCTAGTTATCCCCACCTAGTGGCAGCAGAGGCGAAAAACATCATCCTACCATATAACACACTTTGCTTCAGAATAAAAAGACAGATCCAAGTTGTCACATTTACTTTTATTGTAAAGGTGATATTATTCCAAAATATTAATATGTTAAAGGAACAGAGATAAAGAAAAGGAGAGGAAAGAGATCTAGAAAACATCTACACAAGACTTTGGTAAGAACCTTAGGACACATTCTTATCAAAATATTCAACAGCAAAAAAATAACAAAATCTTCTAATAATGCTTAAAATCATAGAGATATCGGTCGTGGTGCATCTACATGTACAACAATATAGCTGGGTAAAAAGTCAAGTGGGCATCTTGTGTCCTAGAAACAACTGAACATTTGAAGGCATATAAAACACTGGAATGGCTGGGCACCTGTGCTTTAAAGTCTGGAATATACTGTACTACTTAAGGATACCACAAGATATAACAGTTCTTTTTATCTCATTATTAAATCAGTTTTATTTCATAATTATATTTCTCAAGATTTATTATAGCACAACATGTTTACAGTAACCTTGCAAAAGAGTTGTATGTGTATCAGAGCAAGTTTGAAAGCACAAAATAATCAGCTGAGTTTAAATCCAGAGTTTTCCTGTGAGATCTTTAGATCCAGCTCTGGATTTAAACCAATGCAGATTCAAGTATGTGCCATTTCAGCCCTAAACAGAGTGCATTGGATCATTGTGCAACAGTGTGCCATGCCCTGTCCTGTCCCCAGCCCCAGTGTCATCCCTCCCTCCCTCCCCATCAAACCGACCCGTTTTCCTACTCCTTCCTAGCAGGGTTGCACGTTACAAGCTCTGATCTCCTTCCTGTCCTTGCAGCTGGACAGCTGCGCAGTCTTAAACTTCTGCTTCACTGTCATGAGTCGCTCTTGGATACCGCCACCGCACTGCTTGGTACACTCTGTCCAACTTGACCAGGGCCTCATTTTACACCCTAAAGAAAGCAATAGAGAGGAAGAAGCTGTCAGAAAATGTAAGCGTCTCACAGAATTGTTGTTTAATTTATGATAAAATGAAAGGGGAAATGCCCCTGGAGATGTCCATAATCAGGATTTACATGCTACCCAGAGGCAACCCCCTAGGTGGTAAAAGTCCTGATGATGTAAACAGCTTTAAGGATTAAGGCATTGATAGTTTAATGCATTTACAATCAATATATTGTGTTTTTTTACAAGATGCATCTGGTTTCCCTAATGCCAAAGGGTTTGACTAATACCTGAAAAAAACATTACCATCTGATAAGTTCTCCTGCAATGGATAGTTCACTGCCCACTGCCACTGAAGTAGAACAGACTTTAGATATGACTTGGGAGATACTGTATTTATAGCCCTGGCATCTCATCGGATCAGTTATGGGGCAGATAGCTACAAGTAGGCTAGCAACACTCAAAGTCAATAAAACTGAACATTGCAAGTAAATGTAATTTCATAGGATGTTCGACACGCTAGCCGGCCGTGTCACTGACCCCAAATCCAAACCCAGATTTTCACAAATGATCGGCCATGGCGGCCACTGCCCAAAGTAGAACTGAGTTGACTTCTTATAGTTTCACAAGTGCTATGTAGAAGGTGTCTTTTGTCAGGAATACACTGACACCCAGCAGCCAGTCAGAATCAAGTTTTCACCCTGACCATGGTAGGATTTATTAGACATAAATTTTGTAGTTGTGAATAGAACAAGTGTGGTTACTAACCTGGATGCTCTGAGTTTGCCTCACTCCTGCTCTGTTTGCTCCTCCTCTTGTCACGCTGCTCCTTGCGCCGTTTCTTCTCGTCGCTGTTGGCCTGTCCTCTGTTACACTTCCTGATCTTACACTTCTTCCTCTGTATAGTTTCATGGCAGGGGTCTCCTCCAAACTGAGGCTCCAGCTTCACCATGCGTGTCCGGATTGTATGACCCTTTCCACAGGACTTGTTGCACTCTGACCACTCGGTCCACTCTGACATGATGCAGTCTATGGCTGAGGAGGCAGGGTGGGATGAAGAGGAAGAGGTTTAGAGGAAGGCAGAATGAAGCAGAAAACTAGTTTTTGATATTTCTCTCTTACCATATTGTTTTGTTTAGTGCAAGTCATATATTATAGTGTTTTATCTTTCTATTTTCCAAGCTGGTGTGATATGTTTTCACATTACCACATGGCTCTGATCTAGCATCCTTACTACTCTCATAAAATACTAAGCATGAATAAAATCTATTTGGTAAACTCCTTTTAATGCTTTAAACAAGAACATGTTTGCATATAAAAAAGCCCTTTGTGAGACACTACATTTTTTACTTAGATTTTATTTAATTTTTTTGTGCATTTTTGCCTTTATTTGACAGGACAGTTTTGTCAGCTGACATGAATGCAAAAAAGTGAGAGTAGGGGAAAACAAGCAGCAAAAAGTCATGGGTGGTAGTGTGATGAGGATTATTGTATGGCACGTGCTTTAAACTGCAAAGCTAAACCAGCACCTTTGGAGGGCTCACAGTAAGTAGTACACACCCGCAACATAAGCACGTTTTAAGTATAGTCTAATTTGGCAACAGCTCCTATTGCACAATTTATTGTTTTTAAAGCAAGATAACATAGCAACACTTTCAATTCCAAAGAGTGTGTTATCTTATCCTGCTGTCAGAATTTTATTTTTTTTACATCCTTTAATGCATATTTTTTCATACAAAGGAAAATGACTATGGAAGGTATCCAAACTGCTACTAGCTAGCTGTTTTAACCCAACACTAAAATCTTAAGAAATTCAAAAGACACAAAATGAAAAAGTGCTGACCCATGTTTTTCGATAGGAAGATGACTTGATGTTGTTTTTGATATTAAAGCCTCAAGTAAGTTTTTCATGAAAGTATTCAACCCTCAAAACTATCTTGACAATTTCTCAGAGGCCTAACAGTTAATAATCTTAAAGGTTTTGCTTATTTGAATTATATTTTTTAATCCTCTCTGAAACCTTTCAAGTTTGTAAGGTCATTTAAAGCAGGAGTTTTGATCCCAGCACAAATTTTATCAGCATATACAGTTAATATATTAGACATTATTTTTCATATTCACCAGCAGTCAGAGAATCAGTTTGTCATTTCCATAAATAACACGTGCAGTTTGTGCGTGTGGATTGAGATCTGTATAACTTACGGCACTCTGGCAGCATGCACTTCTCCACCTGTTCTAGCTCTTCTGTACACTCTCCAAGCTCTACAGGGGACTTGAGCGTGCGCTGTCGTGTCCTCATACCCTTCCCACAAGTCACGCTGCAGTCACTCCAGTCAGACCACGGGGTCAGCATGCAAGGAATGGTATCTGTCATAACAGTCAATGAGGGATACATATTTTAATATCACATGTATACATGTCAGGGATATTTCAAGTCAAATTACTTATTGTTAGGGAAAAAATCAGAAATGGTCACATGAAAATTACAGCTTGACTTAAATGGACAGACAGTTATTCAGAAGTTTTAGTTGTTCTTATTGCTTTGCTTTGCTTTGCTTTGCTTTGCTTTGCTTTGTGTGTGTGTGTGTGTGTGTGTGTGTGTGTGTGTGTGTGTGTATGTGTGTGTGTGTGTGTGTGTGTGTGTGTGTGTGTGTGTGTGTGTGTGTGTGTGTGTGTGTGTGTGCAGGGGGGTCAGAAAAATATAGTTAAGAAAACTTGTGCAAGATAATAAACCTATCAGAGCTAATTTCACAGATCTACATTCGAGCTACCATCCTTTTTTTGTCTGGAGCCCTAATGAGACAACATGTCGTAGGCGTCAGGGAAAGTTGTTGTCCAGACAGTGCTGCTACTTACGACATTCTGGCATCATGCACTTCTCCACTTCTAGCACCTCTGCTCCACAAATGGAGCCATCTGCAGGAGGCATCTTCACCATGCGCTCTCTCCTCTTCATGCCGAGGCCACAAGTTGCACTGCAGACATCCCATTCACCCCACTCTGTAACAAGGCAACTGCTGGGAGCTGAGTCCAAGAGGGAGAAACAATGAGAAGCTAAACTACAGTGGGGTGTACAATAGATCTACAGTGTGAGCTGACAGGTCATGGGATCCAGAGGCGAATCTGGTAAAAGAGTAAAAAACTCACAGCACTCTTCGTTGACCACACAGTTTTCTGTCTCCTCTGTAGGCAGCGTGCAGATTGAGCCGTCGTCAGGAAACTGTTTCACATAGCGCTCCCGAGAACGCGTACCCATCCCACAGGTCAGACTGCACGGAGACCAGGTGATCCACTCTGACATCATACAGGTGGAAGCATCTGAGGAGTCAAAGGACAAAGAAGAAGATGTTAGCAGGTGTAACGCCCTTTTCTGTTCTATACTTTGTTCAGTTGTCACTTTTCAGGGCTAATAACAGCCTGATAAATACTTTATAGCTGTTTGATTCTTCTTGTAACTTTATAGTGGATAGCATGTGCCATTAGACATTATTGTGGAGGTCTTGACTGAATTTACAGGGATTAGAATGAAACACCTATACCGTCCTGGTTTTGTGGCCTGACTCTTTAAATACAGTGTAGAGAATAAAGTGTAAATGCCTCCATGAGGATAAGAAGTTTGTCATTGAAATGTTTACAATGGTTTGTTTTTCTCAACCTAAGTCCTGATAAAAAAAAGTAAAGTAAGTACACAAAAACTACTGCCAGACTGATAGTTGGCAGTATAACTTTGTAATGAAACACCACTGAAGAGTGGTGCGAGTGGCCTAATGGTCTACACGCACCCCATACACAGAGGCTATAGTCCTCGCCGCAGAGGTCTCTGGTTTGACTCACCGCCTTGACCCTTTGCTGCATGTCTCCCCCCACGCTATACTCCCCAGTGTCTCTCTTCAGCTGCCCTATCAATAAAAGGCAAAAATGCCTACATAACTTTAAGAAGAAGAAAAACACTCAAAGTGGAGAACTGCTCATAAAACTGTTCTTCAACAGAGTGAGGACAAACAAGAAGGCTTTAGCGAACACACACTAACCGTTAACATTAATGAACTCAATAGAGCTGGCAGTACAAACAGCTCAGTGGTCCGTCTGTTGTTATTTTCCTCTACATTACTCCCAAACTTTCAGAAGTTTGAATCTTCAGTTACCCAAAACGCTGTTTCCATGTATAAGCAACAATACTGTTTTCCATTGGAATTGTTTCTGTGTATATAGAAATGTGAGTGTCATATTTTGGTTCTAAGTCCTGTTTACAATGAAAGACTTCCATGTTTAATGGTGCTGTTCTCGTGTATACAAGGCCTTAAGATGGATCATATTACTTGTCTGAATTTTTTAGTCATGCCGGTCTTGCCCCCCGAGTGGGTTGCTGACATGCTATCAGACAGAGCCATCAGCTTGTTTGCAACTTCTCACTGTGTCACAAAGTGAGAGACATAACAGAGACCTAAAGAGGCTTCCTATGGGAGCAGTCCCATCCATATGTCAGGAGAGAAAATCAAGCTTCTAAGCTGCTGCTGGAAAACTCACCAGGCAGCATCACCCAATCTTCTTGTTTTATTGTGATTTACAAGATAAATAACAAGTCTTTCTTTATGTCATTGTGTGACGTGTGTGTAATCGATGTACTGTATATAAAGAGCTCTTTAAATTAGCCATGAAACTCTGTCATGGTGTTTGCACATCTCTTGTCAGAAAAGCTCGATAAAACTAAACTAATTCAAGTTTAATTCATACTGTTGAGTGAAACTTATCATAATTGCTAATTTTGAGTACTCTGATCTGTCACATTATTTTGTAATCTTCATCATATCAATTAATGCAACATATGCTCACCAAAACAAGCAGGGGTTCAGTTCATGTTGGCTCATTATAATGTCTAAGACAAAATTCACACTAAACAGCTAATTAGTCTCTTGTCAAAATAAATTGTAGTCATTTGTTGTCAAAGGACAGAGACATAGAGGAAAGTCCTAGATGTAGAGGATCATCTTCTCTCATTTGTGCATGTCATTGTAGATTAGTGAACACATGCAACTCTAATGGATTTCACTGACAGTTCTGCTTTCCTTTTCTGTCTGCAATGAGTGTGAGAAGGCAGCAGCTCCATCAGTAGGAATGATGTTCCTCATTTATGTAGACACCAGAGTTAACATATGCAGGAATTAAAGCTGAAAGGAGCTGCCGCAGCTGCTGTGCAACGCCACCAGGAGTTAGGCTCAGAGGTTTGTCACTGTAAAGGATAAGTACCTTATTCCAGTGGTGGAAATGGAAGGTTTAAGGCATTAGCACAATGAAATACTACAATCCCAGTATTTAAAGCCAAGTATTACAGACAGAGGGCATTTAAAGTCTGAGAGCCAAATTAAGCTTTTACACAGCACCCACATCCCAAATTATTAAATCAATAATTTTACATTGAATGATGTTAGTTCTCTTAATACAACAAAACTGAATGAATAATTCAAACCACATTTTTTGGCATTAATCAAACTATAAACCTCAGTTTATGGGATGCATAGTACATAGTGAAGGGATAAACACATTGAAATGCATGTTGACATACATCTTTTAAAAGTACTGCTGATGCCATGACAATGCCATGAATGTGCCAGATATCAAATAGTGCTGTATGGCTTGTGTGTCTCTACACTTGGTTTATTTGATATTGCATCTGCTCATCCTGTTTTTAATGGGTTTTTTTTAAGTGAGAGGTTGTGTTGCTGTGTACTAGCTTTAATTTTAGGGTGTTTGCATTCACATCATATGGACCATGAATCAATCATAGCTTTGTTTTTGACTTTTTAAAGTCACTCTCAGATGTTATTTCCAGGCCATTGATGTGTGTAGGCAGTCAGCCCAGCAGAGGCCAGGGATGAACGTGTGTTCTTGGCGCCCACTAGTTGAAGCAGGAGGAACGGTCAGCATATGTTGTGGGAGTAAATAAGATGTAGTTCATACATTAAATTCAATGACTTGACAATTTAGGAAAAATAATCTATTTGATTTCATTTTGTTAGATTATCTTTACCTTATCTTATTTTAAAGTTTAGGATTCTACTTTCTTTTCTCTATTGGTATGACCTGATGTATATTTTCCTGTAGAATTTGTGGTATTTTCTCCCTCCTATAGTACTTTTCCATCTATTTTAAAAATGTATTTTATCTATATATATTTTTTTAAAACAACAATTAATATTTGCTTATTACCTGGCTGTGTTAAATACTTGATTCTGATCAGTCAGAGCCCTGTAACAACAGTAACTAATTCTCAATCTGTCACATTTCACCTCTGCCTGTTGTTATCGTGGCAAAATAAGTGAGTTTCCATCAGCGTCAAAATGGTAAACATCAGTGTCAGTCTCAGGTGGGTCTTGAGAGTAGAGAAATAATAACAGATACCAGGCATACATGTGAGAGCAGCCTGAGGAGCTACTGGACCTCAAGCATCCCTGACAGGAACAAGTGGAGCAAGATGCTGTCCTGCAACCTAGGCAACAGCAGCAGAGCTGGTGAGTACATCTTTATGTTGCTGATTGCTACAAAGTAGCTTAAACCATAAGTGGTAATGATTTGCCTCAATCATGTTTAAAGGTGAGTCAGCTGCAAGCCTCTGAGAAGAGGGAGAGCTGAATGAGGACAGAAATGCCAACATGAATGATCCTACAGAAATCCTGTTCACCTGGTCTGACGTCCCCTTAAATGAGAACATTCATTGAAGGCAACTCTTTCAGAAGACCTCAAGACTTTGAGTCATGTCAAGCTCATTCTGTCTGGGTTCTAATTATCATAATCACTGTTTACTATACATAATCCCTGACATAGTCCACAGTTGAAAAATGATCAGGAGTTCATCTGTGATTTTATGTTTCAAAGACCAAATGTTTAGACTAAATGTTCAACACAGAGTGACTGACTCATTCTCATTCTCATTCGAATCAAACCTGCTGCTTCTGGGACAAAAAAGAAAAAGAGACATAAAGACATTAAATAAGAAGAGACAAGATGAAAAAAGTACATGAAAAAAAAAACCTTGAACAACTACCATATGTTGCTTAAAGCTAGGGTTGGTAGTCATGGAAAACTAGCATTAATTTGAATGTAACATTTCCTCATGACTCCGTCTAACCCCTCCCCCCTCCCCTCGGAGCTCCTCCAAAATGACGCCCCCCCCTCACATGCATGAGCGCTGCTGATTCGCGACCATATGATCATGACATATGCAAAACCGGTCCTCAGCACATCATTTGTGTTTTGCACTACACCAACTCATGTCTCACTCAGCGGTAAGAAAACACCAAAACATTATCATAGTGAAAGTTAAAAACATAAACAAACATGAAATGTACACGCAGGAGTCGGGCAGAACGGCAGGACAGGATTTGATTGGTTTCATAATTTGGCTTCTGATGGCAGGGATTGGTTGGTGTTTTCCCAGGTTTACTCCGGCTGTAGATAGCAATACATACACATTATGTATTGATTGCCATCGAGACAGAAAGATCATTTTAACCAGTATAACAAAAAGTGTATCTAAATCTAACTACCAACCCCAGCTTTGAGTGAATTAGTTTTTATCATCTTCCAAAATGTATTGAATGGCCTCGTGGCATTTTATTTGAATAGGTATAAAATTTAAAAGGCTGCTGTAAGAACAAATTGCTCTTGTTGCCTCTTCTTTCTGTTGCTCTCATTTTACTGTTGCTGTAGGACTGTCCCTTTGATATTAACAATGGTCTTTAGCAGCAATAAAAGCTGCTTTTTAATAAATGCTGCTTTTAAAACCTGTCCTTACTTTGTAGAGAGCTTCAAAACATCACGCTCATAAAATAAATCATCCGAAAATCTTAACAAAAGAGCTCATAAATGTGGGAGCTTAACCTTTAAAAATAAAAACTCCAATTAATTTACACCGATCTACCTGGACTCTTTTTTAAGAATCCCCTCAAACACATTAACCTTCAGTCTTAATGTAGATACTTACCCTCATCGCTGCACCCAGGCCCCATGCAGGGCTCAAAATCCTGGGTGTGCGGGCAGGGCACACTAAGGTCCAACTGGGCCTTCAGCATCCTCTGCCTCATCCGCTTGCCCTTTTCACAAGTGGCCGAGCTGCAGGCGGACCATGGAGACCAATTGGAGTAGATACACGTCTCAGGAGTATCATCTGTGGGATTGAAAAGGGCGCACTGATACTATAATAGCCCACCACTTTTAACAATGCTTTCAATCTTGTACAAAAGAGAGAGAAAGAGAGGGAGGCATGGAGAGAGACAGATAGAGATAGAGAGAGAGAAAGAGAGAGAGATAGAGATAGAGAGAGAGAGAGAGAGAGAGAGAGAGAAATGGGAGCAGGGTCCAGACCTTCCTCTTTCTCCTCCTGGGCAATATCTGCTACAATGTCATCCACATTGTCTGGCACAATGTTACACTGTTCACCCTGTGTGGACACACGCACGCACGTGCACACACACACACACACACACACACACACACACACACACACACACACACACACACACACACACACACACACACGGAGTAATGTTGAAACTCTCTATCACTATGTACAATTTAAGTTATATCTGTGTACCCGCATAATACCTAGAGTGGATCATGAGTAATCCCCCCAGCTGCCTCTAGATGCCACTGAAGCACTGATAACTTTTACTACCTTCCTGGTCTGCAGCCAGAGTTTCCAGGCAATGTATTTCACCACCCATCAAATTATAATAAGGAAAAGTTTATAGTTCATAGAGGGTGACTTTTAATACCTATCATAAATGTTTTAATTGAAATTTTTATGCTTTCTGTCATTTTATTGGCCGAGGCTTCTTTTGGCGTTGCATCACAACACATTTGAGGTGTTAATATGATTTACTATTTCTTGGATGTGTTTTCTTGGACACATACGTGTGATGGATTACCATGACAAAGTGCCAGGCAATTACTTTCACAGGTTCAATCATTCATTTATTCATTAAAGACATATAACATTTGAATTGTTTGCCAAAATATGTTTGATATTTAATATTGAATGACATAAGTAACTATCGCTAAACTTAAGTTTTATAACATTAGGTATTAAGCTTGTATTCCATTTTTTCCAATTGTCCCAATGATTTGTTTTCACCTTGGGAAAGACATTCGACCTCACGCACAACAAATTGCAAAAACTACATCCAGCACTGATCAATTGCTGTATCGATGGACAGGATTAAACTCTGCATCGCATCTGCTAAGCAGTGATAAAGAAAAAGGACAGGTCTCTCTGTCCTCTCTGTGTCTGCTTTTGAAACTTTTAAAAATATCTTTACTCCACAACTATAGCCGATAGTCATGATGTTACTTTTATGACATTAAGATATGTTGTCATTTGTCTGATTTATGACTGTAGGGTGAAAGAAGGATGTCACTGTAAAGGAGATAAAAACTGGGAAGACTGGGGGACAACCTCAAAAGTGAAAAAGTTATCATGACACTGACTTTGGAAGGAAATAAATAATGCGCAGAGAAGTAAGCAAAGAAACATTGATTTTTCAGGCTGATAGTCAAAAATACTTTGTTTGTGTTACTGCTAGGCCCACTGCAGTCAAATACTGTATGGAACAATGATAACTAAGGTACTTTTTTTTTTCTTAACTGTGAGCTTAGAATTATTTTCCTATTTAATTAGGATGATGAAATTGAAGACTAAGCATGCATTTTTGCCCCTAGTTGGGCCTTTACATGTTGCATCGTTATGGATTTCAATCACAAACACTATATGAAAGTTTTAATTCCTTTATCTATCTAAAGCTCCTGTCAGGAACTTTCTGTTTGTGTTGATTTTGGCACCCCCCTGTGGACAAAGTGATACTACTTATCTCCTTGCTAATCTTGTTCTGTACAAATGTAAATATTGTTTTCCGACAAAGAATCTCCTCCTGATTCCTTTAAAAAGTCAAAGTAATCACTAGTAACTATTTGCTTTTTTTCCATCAATCATCTAGTGTGACTAGCGTGACAGCTACACCCAAAAATCCCAGTACAGAAATGTCAGCCTTGTTGCTGCTGATGGTCTTGTTTGCTCTTGTAGCTCTTAAAAAGGCATCATTTACTGCGCTTAGATGGACTTGAGTCCAGGTTTTAGTGAAACCCATTTATTTTTATCCCTGTATACATGATTAATACTAGTGTCCTGGTTTCTGATTACTACATCTTATCTGTTCAGGCACCTGTGATGTTTATTTTTAGCAGCACAACCAAAGCAGTTTCAATAGCTGAGAAAAACAAGACCACTGTGGCTTAGTGCAGGCTTAGCACTATTAAATGCCGACATTGTAGATATGGTGCATCCACCTCATCTCCAGCAACAGGAGAGGAGAGAAATGGTAAACATGTCCTCAACTCTGACTAGTGTTAGCCTGTCACTTCCACCACATAGGACAAGGGAGAAATTGATGTGAATGTATGCAGCTGTAAGTAACACAAAGATGGAGTAAAGTGCGCTTGTTGCCACCACCATGTTTGTTTTGATGATACATCACTTGGCTGAAGCTGCTACTTGCAGATAGTCAGCTGCTGTCAGAAACCTGAGTTAGATGTACACATGCCACAGTATTCCATTTTCTTTCGGAGCCCACCAGTCAGCAAAATTTAGTATCTGAAGATAATGGAGGTATATCCTAGTTTAATCAGGATATGATGCTTACATGCACAAACACAGAAACAGGATACTTAAAAAACCCAATCAAAACCAGGATACTTAAGTCCATGTAAACGCAGTCACTGTATATTTAAGTCCATTTCATAACCAAAAAAAAAACTCCTAACAGGAACTTCTATGCCATCATGCTGTGGTTCCCTGCATAATTGTCATTATTGTACACAGTTTACAAAGAGTATCTGTACCTACTACAGCAAGAAATAACTGGTATTAAAAAACACAAACCTTTCTGGCAATGCGTTCTATCACCAACCTGGCCACAGGAGTGATAGCACCCCCTTCAGGGTCATAGAAAGGACTCTGGGGATGATCCAGACTGGTCAGGGGCCTGATCTTTTCAGCGGGTGAACTGGGCTTGTTGGGTGACTACACAAAACACAGAGAGATAGAAAGAGAAGATGAAAAGTAAAGCACACATGCTTCAGAATCTGCAGGATATCAAAATGAACACACTCAAGATTTGTGAAAAACACTCTTGTGAAAGTCCAATGGGCACAAAGTCACTCAAAGTTAAACGAGTCACAAAGTCAGAGAGCAGCTGTGGAGGAGTGCAGCAGTTTATATTGGAGATGCTCTTATTAGTCAACAGCAGAGGTCTGCCAGCATGGGGTTGATAAAAGCATCACCGCCAGAGGCTGTCTGGAGGCAGACGACCAGTTCATCCTTCACCCCCCACTGAGGCCACCCAAAAAAAGAAAAAAACACTCACAGGGAAGAGCAGCACTGTTTGTGTTTGTGTGAGTGAGAGAGGGGGAGAGTAATGAGCATCCACTAATTAAAACAGATACAGTAAAAGTACTGGCACAGAGATGGGAACAAATTACTCTGTTACAGGCCTGTGCCTTTAACAAATTGTAACAGAGAGCCAGAGTCCCTCCAAACTACCAGAACAACCTCTGTGTCACCATCCACAGCTGACCAAAGAGTTTCTGGATACAAGGTTGATTTCATCAGTGAAACTGAAAAGCCTGTTGTGTTTTAATTACACGTAATGCATAATGCAGGTTGAGCAAGTGCGCATTTTAACAGAGAAATGCTGAATTTGTTGGCATCTCACACCTTCATATTAAATATTTTAGTGGCACACACTTCATTTAATTATTCAACCGAAAATCATGTTTTAGGGGAAAAGAGTATGAAAGGAAATTCCGGAGACTAAGACACTGGGGAGCAGTTGTTACAGAAAAGTATTTGATTTGCTGATGATTCTGTGTAGTCCAGCTTCTAAAGATATACAAAGTATTATTTGTCTTTGAAAGCAGATTTATAGATAGACACAAAAAAGATCTGTCTATAAAATTAAGTATATACATTGGACCCCGGGAAGAATGCCTGGTTCTTATGCTCATGCCAATGGGGATCCTGATAAAGAAAGAAAGAAGTAATAATCTGACGAAGTATAATGCTTGATGCTAATTGCGTCAGGCACACCCTGGGGGATTTAAAGCAACCTAATTTGCATCTTGAGCCATGTGTCACGGCAACTTCTGCAGCTGTGACTCCTGACCATGTTGATAAGCCAGCCAAAGTCAAATCAAAGTCTCATATGTTACAAAGCTAATTTCCTGTTTTTATACGATAAAATGATCCCTTGACCTCATGAAGAAGCTTTGCATCACGTCTCAATGCAATTCAAATTCTGAATTTTTACAGATGTTTCCCTTTGAGTATGGAGTCCAAAGTTAAATGTTTTAGACTTTAGTGGATGGCAAGTGTGTTATTACCAGTGTGAACACACTTTTGTCCAAGTGACAATATCAGTCAAGAGTAGTCAGAGTTAAAGAGAACACAACTTGAGGGTTACTGAATGTCCCAGTCCCTGTTTAGTCTGTGTGAGTTGCAAACTGCTTGTAAACAAAGACAGACATAGTGGACAAAGGAGTGTGTGTGTGTGTGTGTGTGTGTGTGTGTGTGTGTGTGTGTGTGTGTGTGTGTGTGTGTGTGTGTGTGTGTGTGTGTGTGTGTGTGTGTGTGTGTGTGTGTGTGTGTGTGCTTGAGAGAGAGACAGATGAAGAGTGAAATTATTTTTGAGACAGACCAAAAAAAAACAGAAATCACAGTTCATTGGGTTCATGTGTGGTCAGAGGGATCAACCAAAGGTTTCACACATGTCATCATAGAGTCTGGACAAGCATCCACACACACACTTACACACACACACTAATCTGTGAGCGCTGCGTGGAGACAACGAGCACGCAGCAGACAGCACCTCAGGGTTCTGGACAAGAGGGGAAGACATTGAAGGCTGTTAAAGGGAATTGGATGAGTGATGACAGTGAATTGTTGCAGACTGGCAGTATGTGAAGAGGTGAGAGAGGGAGTGATTGGGAATGTGAGCAGACAGGCAGATGAAGAGGGAGAGGTTGGTTTAATGACAAGGTCAGAATGAGAGTGTGAAGGGAAGACTCGGCTGGTGATGAGAGTGAGGAAGAAGGTTATCCAGGGGGTAGAAGGAGGAGAAAAGTAACAGTTTGCAAAAGTCTGTAATTGGTACTGGACTGTGGGGTTATAACCTGAGCTAAGTCACACATTCAGAAGGACTCTGCAGTTTTCCCTGCAAAACGATGACTGAGAGTTTCTTTTTTTAACAGCATGTTTTTCATTAAGTAATAAAAAAAGGGAAAACAATGACCCTGACGCTGCAGCATTCAATACAAATCACGAAAAAGATTGTTTAGTCGATGGATAAGGTTTTGAGTGTTGTTCCTGACCTCATATGATACTCCACTGTCAGTGCCTGCATCCCAGGGGATCATATCCTGCACCACCCTTTGGGCCCACCCACACTCCTTGGTACACAAGTCCTCTGCAGACAGACCCACATTCCAGTCTGGACTGGGGCCCAGCATGGTCAGGAAGGACATGAGGTGACGACTTCGGTCCACCGAGAATTCAGCTGAGGGGGCAGCTCGTCTGAGGAAGAGAAAGAGAGAGAGAAAGAAAGAGAGTTCAGAGTGGATCAAAGCCGGGGAGCAGGGGAGAGAAAGTGAGATGTCAAAAGTATCCCAAAAGACTGAATGGATGTTACACATGAAGGTGTGTCCTTCAGAAGACCTGAATCTCAGCTGCACCTGTTCCCTTTTAAGTGACATGGATTTTTTGAGCCAAAACAAACCCAGTGATGCATTTGGTTGCTCTTTGTGAACATGTGACTTGCAAGTTTCCCTGAAATGTCCACCAAGTGAAATATTCAATATAAAGTGCCCAGTGCACATAACTTTTTGCAGTCCCTTTTCATTTGCCCAAGATGCTCACTTGTGCTTTTTAGAAGCAAATACATTCATGGCAGCAGTATAGTGTTGGCTGAATATGCACCTATACAGTCAGAGGTGAAGCCTATACTATGTCTGGCACACCTCTGGCAGTGGTTTTATTCAGATTTGCTGATTATTTGTGTCTATCAGCATGTTTTCCTTGCTCCACGGTAGATTGTGAAGTCCTTCAGGGATAAATATAAGAACCGCTTTCTCTTTCTCTCTATATGCTACCGCTCGAACACTGCCCACTTTCCAACCAGTATGCAGTCTGAGATCCTCAAGCATGAAACACCATATTCCTGCCATTCCTACCTCATACTCAAAAACCAAAAGAGACTGAGAGTGTGCTGTTCCTGCCTGAGAATGTGAGACTTGCAGGATCCTCTTCTAAACCCATTCTGAAGGCTTTACTTTTTTTAATAGAAAAAAGCTCTCTTATATTTCTGTCCTTACAACAATGCAGAAAATGTTAAAAATGCTCAAACAAGCATGTAAACCGGAAGGTGGCAATAGTGGATAATCAGTCCGTCACATTGACTACCATAAGAAGATGTGGGCAGCCAAGCATATATATACTTCTTGAGCGAGCGGCACATTTAAACTGTGTATTATAAACTGTGTGTGGAGTAGTTAAGCACTACCAGATGTGAGATAGTTATTGGCACCTTGGCTGCGGTATAGTAATAAAGAACAGCTAGGTTTCATTGTAAACATGTGATTAAACCTAACTTTACCAAGCAGAAACAGGTAGCCAGTCACCTTTGCGCCCAGGCAACAAATATAAACAACAATTGCCAAGTTCAAGTTAGTTTTATGTTGTCAGGCTTCGTAAAACCCCCTTCTGTCCCCACTAAAACAGACACAACTGAGTTTTAAAAATCTACTCCTTGAAAGATGTTTTTCAAAACTTCAATTTTCAGTGGCTTAAGTCTCTGTTTACATAGAGAGAGGAGGACGAAACGCAAAGAAGAACATCCAGAAACCGGGGGACAGGGCTTCAATCTTTTAGCACATCAGCACTGCATTGTTGTAAGAATCAGGATTCTGATCATATTGTTATAAAAGCTCTCTTTGGAATAAGGGTAGGCTAATATGCAGCCTATAAATGCTTCTGTTGATTGTCATCAGTTGTTGAGTAGAACTTTGCAAGACAATCCATTTTCCTTATTTTAGTGCAGGTAATTGGCTGGCTTCTGATGTTATTTTACATAGATTAAATATCAACTGTAATTGTGAATTCTTTCTCTTAAATTACAGATTTTTGTAAATGTAAAAACTTAAAAAAATAACAATAATCAAATTCAAAAATGTTCTATGTATTCGTAGCAAATTTACAACTTTTTTCTTTGACAACTTTAGCGTTGTAAAGTTAAGCCTTTCTTGTCACAATATTTCAACTTTCCCAACAAGATCTCACATTTTCACCCACTGTTAAATTATACAAAATAATTGCTAATAATAATAACAACAATAATTATAATAATAGTACAAACATTATTATTATTATTATTATTATTATTATTATTATTATTATTATTTTATTACAATCGTTGTTGTAACTATAATTAATATCATTATATTGAGTTGTTGAGCTTAAATTACTTAAACAGTGTAAATAACTGTTAAATCTGAGTAATTAATCCCTGTAACAAATCTATCTCGTATCAGAGGTAAGAGAAGCCATGTAGCTTATTACTGTATCAGAACTCAAAGTCACTTCATAACATTTGACATTCACACAAAAGTGTGCCTGGTTTGTACAAAGGAGAACACAGCAACACACTAGCAGACTGACACTAAATACAGTAGCATGGAGTGAAAAATATCTGCCTTTGTTTTTCTTGAGTCAATACATGCCCCACTGTGACGTTTCCACACACCTACACAACTTATCTTTCACCAAAAATATAGGGCCTCATGGGAGCTGCAGTTGTTAAGCTTTCAGGAAAATCAACAGAAATGAAAAGCAGAATGAAGAAAGGTAACACTATAAAATAGATACTTAACTTGAGTGGAAGCTCAAAAAGAGTGCAACAATTTAATCAGTTGTAGAGAAAGGTACTTACAGTGCCTACAAATCATAATGACTGGCAAGTATTAATTTGACATATTCCAGACTCAAATTTAAAAACCACATCTCTCTCCACGCTAAATTTGCTCTGCTCAAGCAGAGAAGACACACATAAATACCCACCCATACACACACATGCAGACACACAAAAAGACACCTTTAGCCAGCTGTCTTGACAAATGATTGACAGCTAAACTAATTAAAATAAGTTTCCCAGCCAGCATAAGATTCATTAGGAGTGAGAATATTCCTGTAGTAACAGACAATTAGCTGGTGATTCCCTCTCACCCGTAATGATGCCCGTATAAATCCATTTGACTCCAGCAAACTCACTCTTGCCCTCTTGCTCTCTACTAATGATTACCAGTAGGATGTGAAATAGCTCTTCTACCTGGGGAACACACAGCTTGACATGACTCTCCTGGGTCTCTGCTCACTAAGTGCTGCAAGTCTGAGGGTTATAGTTGACAGCTACTTGGGCCCTGAGAAAAAGTTACTGACAGGAACCGAGGAGACAGAGCAAGCCTGGTCGAAGATCGGAAAGGGATTAATGACATATACAAACAGAAACCAAAAAAAAAACTGTGGAAATTATTGTATTATCCTGAAATGTTTAGGGATTGTATTTTTTTTATATAAATATGATTCTGTTGAGATGTTGGTACCAATTCAAAAATGTGTCAGGGTGTTGAGACATGGGTATTAGGCATGAATGTTTTATTCACTCACTCATACAAACAAGGCCCAAATAAGTATTTAGAGCATGATTATTATATGGTAATAACACAAAGTGTTGATATTAGCAGTGTAAACATGTTTGTAGTATTATAAATCATTAATTAGCACTTGTAAGAATAAAAGTAGCAGAAAAAACTGAGCAGAAGTCTTAACTTAACTGCGCTGAGATTTTGATGCTTTACGAAGATGAAAAATACTTAAAATAGCAAAGAACTAAGCACATTTTCATTGGATCTAAATTAAGAACAAAGCCTTATTTAGGATAATTAACTAACGTCACTTTTTCACATAGTGACAGCCAAGACAAGATTTCCAGTGCTAGGACTGAATCCTAATCAGTCCCTCCATGATTTCATGTTTTCTTTTTAGATTGTTGGGGCCCAGAAAGCCTGATTTTTCAACAGCTTTTTGAAAAAATTGCAGTGAAAGTTGGGATTGTTTTTTTTTGCTTTTTCCCCCAAATAACATCTAAGGGGCAAGTAAATACGCTAAATTACAGTTGGTTTTTTTTATGTGGCCACTGTGACTGTATTTTGATTCTCTTGATTCACAGAAAAATGCCATGAAAGGGCTGTATTGCACATTTACGACGGTCTCTGAATGCACCTCGCAGTGACAGAGGTACTTGACAGTCAGTCAGTTCACGGCACTCTGAAATGCATCTGCATCTTTCAACAAGGAGTTGATCAAAACTTACTAAATGTGTCTGATGTTTCACCAAACTGGATTAAATCAAGCTGTAGACGCAGAGCTTTTTACGGTAATGGCGGCAACAACGTCAGACCTCAAATAGTAAAAAGATGTCCCCCGGTTGTGTCTTTGTCACTGACGCACACCGGGGGTAAAAATCATCAATGAAGATGAGACAGATGCATGGAGGCGGAGAGAGCTGGTTCATAAAGCACACCTGCTGCAGGTAGAGACCAAGCGAACACTGTGCCCCTCAGATAATAACTCTAGTATCGATAAATAACATTGTCATCGTCACTTGTCCTGCCTGCTGTCCCCTCTTTTCACTTGTTCTCCGTGCGTGTTTTGCTGTTGGAAAGCGCCGATCAAGTGAGGACTTACGTTTATGTTCCAAGGAAATGAAATTGATGACGAAACCAATGACGCACAGGGGCTGAGATTAAGGTAATTGGTCAAATTTACGGGAACGTTGCGGTGATTGTATAAAATTGCAAGGCTGCGCAAAAATCGTGCTGATTGGTTGAATTTGCGTTGATAGTTGCGATCACGAAATCACAACTTCCTGGAGGGACTGCCTAATGCCTGGGGTAAGGGTTCCATGTCTAGTGAAGTCACACCTCAGATTATGATATTTCACATGTTTTTTATGGAAACGTATTGTCTCAAAGTGGCTGGATGCACAGATGACAGTATGCCAAAAGTTGATGTACGTGTGTGTATACTACTCTGTACGCACACATATAAAGTATCAACACTTTTAAGATAGTTCTGAGTGTGACAGAAATAAAGGAGGCAGCTCATTAACAGCTGTTTTCTCGTCTTCATAAGCTTCTTATTTCACTCTGTTGACTACCAGCTCATTTCTTTAAGCTGCTTCACAGAAGAAACCAACAGAATACCAAAACATTCCTCTGGTTATTAGGAAGCGGCCTGACAAGAAAGAGTAGGAGTGGGGAGACAACAAGGAGCCAGTCGACTGTCAAGGAGGTACTGTAGATGTCATGGAGACAACCATTTTAATCCTGTATAAAGTGGGGGAAGTGGGTGAGCTAATGAAGAGAACCTTGAGGAACCCAGATAGGAAGCTGCAAGAAGAAAACACTTTAGTCCACGGTGTGAGAGTGGGAGGACACAGTACAGAAACGGAGAGAGTCAAAGGTAGCTTTTCATCAGATTTGTTGTCAAGAATCAGGAGATATATCTTGTTCCAATAAGTATGATATAGTACACACTGACTAATTCTATTGCAAAAAAATCTGGAGCTTGGATGTGACTGATTCTTTCATGCTAAAAAGTGTATTTGAAATATGGGCTTGTATTATACAAAGACTATAAATAATGGATGTGACCAGAGTAAGCTGTTGGACCATCAGTTCCTAAACTGCCTCTCTAAATCCTCAAGTATGGCATATGGCTACATTGGTTTTCTGAAGCCAGACGTCAGACGAATATTTGGTGAGAGTTTCCATAAATGCTGGTGCTGGAGACAGTCCAAGTTATTAAAGCTAAACAAAGCTTATCGCTAGTGGCAAAACGATTAGCATGTCCAATAGAATGGGATCTTAGTTGTATCCAACAAAAGTCAATTTTAGTTCTAGACTTAAAGGGATATTTCAGTTTTTTTGAAGTGGGGTCGTATGAGTTACAGTACATTAGTGCTCCTGTTAGCCACAATGCATGCCGGTGAGCTCTTCCCCTTTAATGAGAAAATTCCCAGAGGACCGGCAGGTAAGCTAGGCTATTTTCTCTGCGGACGGGGCCTCCTATTTTGCGTAATTTCGCCAAAGTTAAGAAAATATGTTCCAGGCACTCATCAAGGTGCAAATGCATGCACCAGTAAAAAAAAATTGGAGCTATTCAGTTTGCCGTTAGAAACCCCCTTTGTTTTGGCACTATTTCGGACGGACCTCGCAGACTGGTGTTCTTCCGCTGCATGAGCACGGATACACGCCGATCAGCTGTTTGGATCAACAAGCATGTAGCAGGATCAAGTAGCAGTATCAGTCTTTACAGTGAATTGAACTCACTTTTCTGCAAATTTAAAAGATGGTGCATACCTGTCTTTATCCCGGCTGTTCAAACAAGCAAACCTCCTGTAAGGCATGGAACTCTGGATGACGAGTGACGCAGACTGGAGCCGTATGCGAGCCGCTGGTATCCTCTAATTCAGAATGGTCCTGAAGTATTGTTGTCACTAAGTCCCTCTCCTGACAGCAGAAGCTCTCTGGGTTCGTTGGCATGGGCTCACAGTTTACACACCGGAATCACCAGGTAACGTGGGATCTCTCCTGCTCACTCGTTAGTACAGAACTTTCTCCCCTCTCTTCTTTGGTACGTTGGGTCTGCATCTGGAGTTCTTCCTCTGTAAACTCTGGTTCATAGAGAAATCCTCTTGTGTCCACAGTCAACGGCATGTCATTGTCGCTGTCAGAATTACTCATTTCTGCAGTTTGTAGTTTTTGTTCCTAAAAGTGTCTGCTAAAAATGCTACGTGCTTGTTGATCAAAACAGCTGATCGGCGTGTATCTGTGCTCATGCAGCGGAAAAACACCGGTAGTGGAAAGTTGATAATAGATGTATGTTTGACAAAATCCGGTCGCAAGTTTTAAGGGACTGACTCCTCCCCCATGTGCCTGTCTGATTAAATAAATGTGTCAAGTATTGTTCTACAATTTAAAGTTCCAACAAAAGAAAATAAGATACACTGAAATGCAAAGCTTGTAGCTTGCTCAACAGAGTCCAAGTAGTTGATCTTTACAAGTCCTACCTATGACAAGGCAAAGAGCCAATCCAAGTTCATGATCTTGGGCTGGCCAATCAGATTTCTGAGGTGGTGGTGGTGGTATGAGGGAAATTGAGAGACACATGGTATAGGGGGATTTGAGAGACTTGCCGTGTTTCTAAGTGACAGTTTGTTTCAATTGAGGTAGCAAACAGAAGCTACAGCAGCCGGGCTGGCATTGTTTGTAACTCCTTGCTGAAAGACTCCGGGTATGGCTGTGTAGGTGGTTAATGCCATCCAGAAAGAAAAAGTTAAATGTCAAGTTCTGAATCACATTTCCATCCCTACTTTTAGCAAATGCAACTTAATACTGTAACCTAGAATTTTCCCAGACCCCCTCTGAGTTTAGTGAATGAAGAATGGGATTACCTCAGACCCTGCCTCATTTCCAAAGGTACAAAGTAATTGAGACAGCCATCATATCACACAAGAATGACTGCAGACTGAAAGAAGCTGAGGGTGTCCACTGTGCACTGACTTCGAAGAAAGACCCAATCAGACAAAATTATAATAGAAATGATTCCCAAAGTTATTTCAGGTATTCAAGAACATATTATTTTTACACACAGGGGTTTTTCACTTTTTGGATGGAAGACTGTTTTGCACTACTGAAAATGGAGTTTGTCAAATAGATCTTTCAAAATTGGTCTGCTTGCTTCTGAGCACATATTTAATATCTTGGCACTGGACACGAGTTGCACTGGACATGATAAAACAGAATCTACATCTACAGTGAATTGTTTCTGACACATAAGGTATGAGAGTTGTCAGTCCTTGTCACTCACTGCTTGGGTTATATTTTCAAATCATTTATCTGGGGTGCTGGAGGTCAAGCAGAAACACGTTTGTAACAGCTTCTTTTTTGTTATATTTGTATAAAGCGTCCTATAGCGTTGGGTTTGTCCTCTTTTCAAACTCACCTCCTGTCAGGACTTGGAGGAGCGCACAGAGCTTCTCTAAAAGATGCTAAGGTCGATGTTTACCCTTGACACTCTTTTGAAAGCTGTGATTTAATAATGTACATCTTTTAGAGGGAGTCCCAGAGCTGCTTGTTTGCACCAAAACCATCAACCTTATCTTGAGTTTGTTTAAGAGAAAGATTTAAAAAATGAATTTCAGACACATAATTTTGTGTCATCTTGAAACAGATTGTTTGGTATGGTATCATATAATTGTATATCCCATTGTATCACACTATCATTTTATTTTGTGTTGTATCTCATAATAAAATTGAAACGTATCATTTTGTATCAAATCAAATAAGATTGTATACAGTATGGTACTGTATCATATATTGTTTTGTGTAGTATTGTTTGGTATCATATCGAATCGTTCTGCAAAGTGATTTTAAATGATTGTATTACTGTGTTGTAATGTATCCCAACTTAAACCCGATGGAAAAGATTTGCTTTTGGACAGAAACACTGGAAGAGCAACTCTGCTACAAGTTGTTTTGGCCATTTAATGATATAGTAATAAAAGAACAGGACAATCCTGTAAATGAAACTGTCCTCAAGAATAGTTACACTTTGTCAGCTGAGCTCGTCTGATAAGTTCAGGCTTCTTTGGAGCATGCATGATTTGCAACATAAAAGCAACTTTTAGTGAGATTGCTTCAGTTTGTACATAGACACATTTGTTTTTGAAGTATAACTTGTAATTAACACTGCTGAATATTTGAAATCATCTATGTGTCGGTTTTATTGCCGTTGTCTGCTGTTATTACTGACATGAGAAAATACTTTGATAAGCTTTTCTCTTCTACTTGGTTTTATTCACACACTGCAAGCTCGATGACCATGAAACATTTTGACAGATGATGAAGTCATCTCTCAAAGATCTGTCTAGCCTACCTACTTTTCCTGAAAATAAATCTTACTGTGTTCAAGCTTATTCCTTTTTCCCCATTATGTTTGATCTCAGGAGGAAGGCTGGAGAAATACTGCTGTAATATGTGTGATAATAGCTGTCACTTCTTCAGCCTCATTCTCCTCTCATCTCCCAACTCCTCTCTCTCCTTCTTCCTCTCTGCTGCCTTGGCCTTTGTTCCAGCAATCATTTTGTTCTTTTAAGTAAAGTAAAATTGAAAGCATGATTTAAGAGGAGGCACTTGGTTTTGCAGAATGTAGTTGCAGTACACACAGCAGTTCTTAAACACATGGTTGGCTTAAAAAATCTACATAGGTAATTACACCTCAGTCTTCTTAGAAGCTTTTTAATCACTTCCTTATCTCTCTCTCTCTCTCTCTCTCTCTCTCTCTCTCTCTCACTCTCTCTCTCTCTATTTCTCTCTCTCTCTCTCTATTCTCTCTCTCTCTCTCTCTCTCTCTCTCTCTCTCTCTCTCTCTCTCTCTCTCTCTCTCTCTCTCTCTCTCTCTCTCTCTCTCTCTCTCTCTCTCTCTCTCTCTCTCTCTCTCTCTCTGTTTCTTTGACTCCCTTATTTTTATCCTCATATATGTCAAAGCAAGATGGCTGCATCTCAAGCTTTATTAGAGAACCCCCTCATAAAGAAATATATATTTGCTCAAAAACTGAACCGGTTGAACCAGACTTTTTGACTTGGGGTTGGTCAAACTAGGGCACTGACTTTTGTAGGAGTGGCCAGGCATGGTTAAGATTCAGGACTTCCCCAACCTAGGATGGTTACCTCTACTAATCACATCTACTTTAAAGGTAACTCAACTGAATGGCAACATATAAATCCGCTGACCTCAATTATTTAGGGACCCAAAGAGAAGATGTTTGTCCAAAGTCACCATTTAAAGTACAGAACAAAGAAAGTGTCCCTCACTGAAAAGCAAAGAAGCAGCCTGTTGAAAAACATCCAAACACATAGATACAACACAATAAATTTGATGTTAATATGAGTGCTACCTCCGACAAGGCAAATAGCCAATCATGATTTAGGATTTCAGGGTGGCCACTGTGGTGGCTTCATGCTATGTTAAAGCAGGATACATCATTATACTTTGTATAAAGAATATGAATCTGAAAAGTCGCTAGAAGTCATACTAAAGATTTTTCCTAAATTGGAGTTGAAATTGGAGACAGTTTATGCCTTTGAGATTAAAAGTGCAGTAGAGGTAAAATAGACAGCGAGACGACAACCCAGAGTAGATGACGGGAGACCGTGCTTCTATCTTCTTGTTTTTCATCTCTCAGCCAGGAAATGCAACAAAGTAAGCTACTGCTTGATTGTTAGGCTAATACAACGTATGAAAACTATGTTGTGTCACTATGTTTAAACGCGATTCATACTGTGTTGCTCTGTAAAACAGCTGTGTTGTGTAACATGTAGGGTCGACGTGTGTTCCTTAGTTGTCTGGTGTTACTGGTAGACAACCATAACAAGTACGGCATTGATGAAAATCTATCGTAGATATGGAGAACTTGATTCCTTGGGGAAGTGCCTGCATGTATCAGGATGCATTTTGGAAAAGAAGTTGCAGCCTCAGCCTTACTGCTTTTCTTTGCTTTACTCTTGCTGAAAGGAATATTGTGAAACAGTTTTTCATACCAAAACAGGTGGATATATGAAATGCAAGCTGGCCTGTAGTTCTTTTGTGTCAACACCTACATTAAAGGATGGAACTGTTGGCCAGAGAACAGATAACAGATTTAGCAGCTCAATATCCACACCAATACAACTGTGCCCCAGGCCCAGAGACACACAAAGTATGGCTGCAGCTTCAGACCTTTTACACAATATATATATATTTAACAGAGCTAGAGGAAAGTTGGTGAAATGCTCCTTTTGAGCACTTTTTACTTCTAGGCTGCATAAACACACTTAAAAGGAAATGACAGCTAAGGGAAAGGAGACACCAGACGGAGTGCTGAAGTGGCAGAGGAACTTTTAGCAGGTCAAAGATGTGTGAATATGGTTATACCTTTTTCCTGTTCTGCATGCAATGAAAGTACCTTGTATTTTATCTAACACAACATATGTAGAAGATTAAATCTAAGTTATGGATAACTGTGGAGCTTTGTGAAGTTACATTTACATACAGTAAGTGCATCTACATATTTATTAGTACAGAGCCTTAGTTCTGTTACTTTTTCTTATTGGAACAGGAGAAATGTATTGATTCATGCATAATTATGAAGGTTTTCATAATTCCTGCTGTTGTGTCATGATTTCTGACCAGCACAGCAACTAACAACAATATTTTCCAGAAACCTGAATAAGCTGTTTTTATGCTAAGTATGTTCTGAGTACTTTGGTTAGGATACTAAGTGAAGCACTTCTTCAATTTAACTGAAAAACACACAAACACACACACACAGGCATATTTGCAACCCTGAAACATGCTGACATAAACATACATTTATACATTTTTATAGCTGTTTAAATGTGATGCTAATGAACCACTGAAGAATCTTAGCTTTTCATATGCAGGTCCTCCAGTTAGTAAAACCTAAACTTATATACTGAAGACACTTCATGTGGTTATCAATACAAATGTCCCTCCCTTACTTGAAACAAGAATTGATATGATACCTCCTGTGTGTGCCAACCACATTAACCGTGTAAAATAGTTAATTGGTTCTCTTTACAAGAACAGAGTATGCTAAGTAGCCCAAGGTAATATCATGGCTTTTATTCCTGGCTGTGGTATTCCCTTTGGAGACTTAACTCATGGCTCTCACTGAGGCCCGAGGTCGGGAAAACAACACTACACAGGCCTTTAACACTTAAGTTCTTGAGAGTTCGCTGAGCCAACAAGCTTCTTGTTTTTCTCATGAATAAGAGATAAAATGGCTTTTATGAATTCAGGAGTAAATGAGCATGCACACAGTGAGCGGGTGTAGCTGGCAGTTTCAGGGCACCTTTGAGGTGGATTTTTACTGATCAGCAAGCTCTGGGTCCAACTTTAGATACAAACTTCTGGATGTTTGTTCTGATATCTTAAACACTAGAACCTAATGTACCAAATATGTGATTTTATTCCTGTAAAAAGGTTTACCAGTGGTTGCTTTGGACCATTAGCTACAAATTGGGGGTGCTTTATGTGCATGTTACCAAGGAAGAGGCTGAATATTTTTTGAGCACAAAGTTTTACAGAGTATACTTAACTCCAGAAGGATCACAATCAAACAAAACAGTCAAATTAAAGTAGATGTGCTTTTATACCATGGAACAGTAAAAGTTTCAATGGTGATACTCAAACGCCAGTCTGTCACATACTCACTTCTTCAGTAAGATTGTAAAAGTAATTAAGAGTAATCACAGGGAACAAAGATATACAGGCCAATGGGTTATTGGCTCCACATTAAGGGAATATTGTATTGTAACATATTATTACATCTCAACTTACTTACATTACAGTTGTATCCAATGAATGAAAAAACAGGCAATAAAAGTCACTTTCATTTGCTTATTAACAAGCCTACACATTACTACATAGCAGGTTTGCGATCAGACTTTACATACAGAGAAGAGGAATAAATGCAGCTGCAACAAGTCACCAGAAAAGTTAAAGTCGCAACAAAGGTGTATAGAAGAAATAGGAATCAGCGTTAGCAGCAGCTAGAGTTAGCACCAATAAAACTCAGTGTTTGTTTTAAATTAAACAAGGCAGAATTTTTAACATACAAATTTAGTTCCATACTCCATCAGTCCTGATGTATGTGACTATTTGACGATCAATTTTCCTCGGGTTTCATTTGCTTGAAATCCGCCACCCTCTTAGATATTTAAGTGTAGAATATAACTCATGAAGCAACGAATGATTTTGTTTTGAATTGTTCAAACTTTGCTGCTTGACAAGATTTTCCATGATATCTTTTGGTGCACTAAAGTTGGTGATCAAAGTGGGACTGGATATTGTTGTATGTTCAACTTCACACGTTTTGTCTCAAAGGAATGGTTGATTATCTATGTAGAAGATAATGCAGCAAACAAAGGCATGAAAAGCTTGTTGTAGTTACTTTCAATACTTTTTGTAATATTGTTATTTTTGGTACTCTGATCACATAAATTTGGGTTGTTTTATGGAAAGCTAATGTGGGACAGGGCATATTTGTACACCTGACTCAACATATGCTATTCCTCATTGATGGGACCTCAGTGTCTGAGAACATGTCAAAAAAGCAGAGACCTGTGAATCTAACCTTTAGCCTATGTCTGGCTAACGATCAGCTCCTTTGTCTTGTGGTCCTTATTACTGGAATCCAATAGGTTTGTGCTGACTCTGCATGATAGTGTAAACTCATGTAGATTGTTTCCCATTGGTATTACGTTTTTGATTACACACCTTCAAATCCAGCAGCCTAGTCATGGTAGATATGTGGTGAGCACTATTATACTCAGAAAATATCACTTACACATTGAGTGGTTGCCAGGCTGGCCACTGGGCTTTCATTTTGATGACTGTAAGGACCTCATCACCCTACAAAGGAGAGACAGACAAAGAGACAAAAAAATTCAATCTTAGCTCCCTGAGATTATCAACACTCTTGAACCACACTGTTCCAGAGTGATTAATTAAAAAGAATCAATGAAAGATTTTCCATTCAATTTCACTTTTTTAATCTATTAAGTTATTATGGTGGACAAAGATGGTAGGGGGTCAAAAGTGCCAGAACCACAGTTTCAAACAGATTACAAAAGCACAGGGGACAATGCAGCCACGGAACAAAGATCAATGTAAATATGACAGAATAAATGTCAGAGAAATGGGAACACACGCCCAGAAGATTAAAGAGGACCTGAAACTAAATGTTCCAGAGAGAAAACCATGAAAGAAAATCTTACATCAAAACGGTGTCTGAACTTTGTCATGCATGGAGAGGAAAGGTGAAATCAGTTTAAACAGATTACTCAAAGGGACCTAAATGTCCTGCTAATGAATTCAATATCAACAAAAGATAAAAGATGAAGCCTATGTTATAAAAGAACAGGACAGAAATTATTCCTGCCTACAAGTCCTTTAGATACTTGCACATATATTTTGTTTGGGGCACAAAGAGGTTGTGTAAGCCTTTCACTAACTCTGGTAACTGTAAGAGAGTAACAAGAAGTACTTTTCTTGAAAACTGTTTTTAGGGACTTATCAAATACCATAGACTGTATAAAACATGAACAGAACAACTGTTACCCTGAGTGAACCCAAAATGTGTAGAGGTCCCCCTGGTGCCTGGCTGTACTCACACTTTCCGTATAGCGTTAGTTTTGGCAACTATTTTGGATTTAGTCTTAGTCTTAAGATGATCACATCTTACTGTCTTTATCTTTTTATAATTTTTGAGAACTTTCAGTTGACAAAAACTCAATATATTGTCAACTGTCATATCCATCAATTGTAATATGTTCGTATTCCTAACCTTTGTTGTATACTTAAGCCTAGACTGTCTCCAATGTAAAGGTGCTGTGCTGTCCCTGCTTATCTACTGGAGTAAGGAAAGTACATTGTGGTAATATAAAGAAATGATCCTTACTCCAAGTTAAGAAACAAAACAATCTTTTGTGGCCCGTATGGCTATATTTTGATACTTTCGCTTCAAATAAAAGTGCTAAACACACACGTTCAGTTCAAGGCACTCTGGTCTGTGTTTGGACTGTGTTTATATAGTGCTTTCTCCAGACTTTTGACCTCTCAAAGCTCTTTTACATTATGTTACATCCCCCTATTCACATCACATTCACACACTGATAGCAGAGCCACCAGAGGTAGATCGGGGGTTAAGAATTGCCCAAGGACACTTCAGCATGTGGATAGCAGGATCTATCAAACCCCAGAACTTGCCATTAGGAGACGACCGACTCTACCACTGAGCCACAGCCACCCACTTCTAATTGCATCTTCATCCTTGATAATTTAGAGTTGATCAAAGCTATGAAACATCTCACTTAATATGCTAAAGTACTGCTAAACAAAGATAAATCATGGCTTTGACACAGTAGTATTGAGTTAACAGTAGCAAAAAACTGCAAACTTCTAATATTACACAGGCATCAGCACAGTAGCTGGTTATGGCTTTTATACTGTCATTCATCAGGGAAAATGAGAGATACATTGAGGCAGTGAGAACTTGTACCTGCGGCACACTCATTACAGATAAATGACAAAATCAACACAGCATCCCTTACCTAATTCAGCCCGTTACAGCAATTTTGAAAGACTAAATGCACATTGGGGAAAATATAGAATTTTAATGTCTGACGACCCCCTACTAACATTTTAATCTCTTCTCTTTAATAAAAAAAAAACATATTGTCATTAGAGTTTTATTTTCAATGGCGTATTTTCAGCTCAACTTCCTCACATCTTAGACATGGAAAAGTGGTCTCTGACAAACATTTCTCATCATCATTTTTGTTAATGAACTTAACACTGCTTTTGTAGTAGCAGTTGTCATCTGCTGATTTATGTTCAAGTGCTCATTTTTCTGAGAAGTTTAGTTGTAAACAATTATTTTATGTTAAAATGATAACTGATTGACAGCCCTGTTGACATATGCAGGCTCCTGCAGCATTCTGTAATGGATTAGCAGAGCAGAGGAGGAAATGTGAGAGAAAACATAACAAACACTTACACAAGACAGAGTCATCAAACTTTCCATAATCACAAGTGTCTGCTTCAAAATCTGTTCTTCTGTGGACCGGACTGACTTCAAGGATCTTTGAGATCACTTTTGCACATGCCTTTGTTCCACTAGCGCCATATATCAGCACACATCAAGACATACTTTTGGTTTCACATCTCACAATGGGGGAATCATAGAGGTGAGGTGTACAACCAATGCCAAACACCTCATGTAAAATATCACCTTAGAACACAGGCATGGATGGATTTGTCAAATCTAATATTTTACACATCCTAAACACAAACACAGCTTGTGTGTGTTATGAGGAAACAAAAATTAAGCAGACCATTAATTGAATACAAGTTTGTCCCCTTTCCATGCACAGTGTGAAATGGCACTGATTAGCTGCTTAGAAATACAGAGCTCTGATCACCAATAATAACAAAAAGGTTTTTAATCTCACTTATACTAAGGATGCTTGCAGAGAAAATAACAGAAAATGGCTCTGTTGCTTTTATTTCCTCTCGACCCTTGCTGAGAGCGGCACAGAATTACACATGGACATTATTTCTTGTCATGCCATTTTGTCGGTAAAGTAATAGAGGGTGTATGAAAGAATGTCAAACCTGTCCCATGTGCTTTGAATGCTGAGTACTATTTCTCATTTTAAAAAGAGCTTTCTCAGGGGTGTTAATAACCAGTTGTTGTGACAATAACCTTACTTCCTGTGGTCAGAAAATAACATTTGTTCCAACATGACAGCAGCCCCATCTCTTACTCGGTGTGATTGAATTTCACTGCAGCAAATCTGACAGGCTGATAATAAGCACAGCAGACTAATCCTGTTTAACATTCAAGGGTGGAACTGATGGGCTGTGCGTGTGCTAAGGATTCAAATACCATATACTCTGACTTCTCTCCAACCTGACACCGTTTTACATTCAGGGAAAGATTAACACCTTCGAGCAAACATTTCATTCTGTATAAATTCATATTTATTAAGGAGCCTGCAAACTTCATGAACAAGTGTGAATAAAAAAAGATGGCGCAGCTTTTTATTGCATTTTCCAGTTGAATTCCATAGTGTGTTATTTCATTTGTATTTTGTTCTATTTTAATGTATTTATCATTTCTTCCCAGGGAACAAGATACAGTGCATTGTTCTTTGGTACAGTACTTTGGTTTAGTTTGAATTTTAAAGACTAGGGGAGTATTGTAAGCTAGAGTAACTGTAGGGAAATCAACACAAAAAAAAGAAAAGAAAAAGAAGAAGCTTGCTTATTTTATTTTATTCAGTCTCTCTCTGTCTTTTAAATTGGGTAGGACAGAGGTTTTCACCGTCCAATTTCCCAGGCTGAGGGTGAGCAGAAAGGAGCCTGGATATACGCCTGTGATGAGGAATAGAGTTGGCAAATATTGCTGTGAGACCTTTAGAGAAACAGATATTTCACATCCAGCAGCATCCAAGACGGTGACAAGGATCACTAGCGAGCGAGCCAAAAAAGACCTTCGCCCACAATTTAGTCTTTTGGCAGCCATTTGCAGAACAAATTGAACTGTCAAGATGAGACTCATAAATGCTGAAAAGGACACATTTCATGTTCTGCACCTGCAACCCCAGAAACAACATCACTGGGTTTTTTTTCAGTCTCTATCTTTCAACTCTCTCTCTTTCTCTTTGTCTCATTCTCCCTCTTTCTATTTTGCCCAACAACATCCCAAAATAATTGTCCCTGAATGCACATAATGTACAATGGACTTTTTGAACCAGTCCAACCTCAGAACATTTTAGTAACATCCAAAGAAAAGGTGAGCATAATGAGGGTTTTCACCTCAATGACACTATAACAGGATATTCATTTTTTCATCTCTGCAAACCTATGATCAGATTATTTCTGTTTTCTTATGATAGAACATCCTGAACTCTTCGTCTTCTTCCCATGTAAAGTAATTACTTGTAGAGTGGGGAGGAGTGGACATACTTAGAGGAAATGAATGGTAACTTGTTAAGTTTTCAGCAGGTACAACCAGTTCCTCGGGTTAAAAAAAAACAAAAAAAAACAAGAAAATTTAAAATTAAAAAAAATGTAATCTCATAATTTTCTATAGTTAACTCACTAACAATCTCACATTATTATTGCATTTACTTTGACAGCTCTAACAGATAGTAATGTGCTGTAATAATCAAATCCAAGTTATCACATGATTTTCGATTATTTACAGCATACGTGATTAATTAATCACAATTAATGATGATGCAAGAAGCATTGCATTACAGGTAGACATACTACACAATCCTATTTTTAGACAGCTATCATTAACGTCCACATTTCAATCATATCCTCTTTTCACATAAAGAAAATATCTGTTCCGTTACTCTTCTTCTTCAATGCGATCACCATGACTCTTCCAAATACACACCCCTGCTTTCAAAACTGCTGGCTTTTTTTTTTATTAATCAGGAGTAGGTTTGCATTGAGTGGGAGAGATTGCACTTCAATCAACGTACGTAGAGTTTTGTCATGAGCACGTTTTTTTATGCATGTGAGACTTTCACTGTAAAGTGTGTTTAGATCCTCCCCACAACATGCACAGAAGGAGTAGAGATCAAGGAGAGGTGGACACTTGTACACTTGATTGTGGATGGTTGTCGTAGATTTTAGATGTGATATGTAATCTCATAATATCCTTAATATATACTTTGTACATAAATACCATAATGAAGAGGAGGCATTTTTTGCTACAAGTCTCTGACACCATGTTTTGCTCCAAAATCAACCAAAGTCCAAGCAGCAAAGCACATTTTCCCAGTTAGACTTCTCCCCTCTCCCACACAATCATGCTGCCACATCCTTTCATCACTTGATAAAACTACCAACAGACCAGTCCCCTCTGCGCTCTCTTTAATATGACTGGAGGTTCAATTCAGACTCTCAGCCTGGGGGAAAAAAGGGGAAGTGGTTTCAGAGTAAATCCTTAAAGATATGCACAATGGACTGAGAGACTGAGAAAACCGTCTGATTGGTCCAGGTAACAGGACGCTCCAGTTAAGACAAATATTTCCTTTTACATACTATTCATTGAAGTTTTAAATGTTTTTCTGCCATGCTTTACTATTCCCATATGGTTAGTCTTAAATGGTAGAGCATGACAAAACTTATTCCAATACCTTGCCACTGAAAAGGCAAGATTTGTTTATTTACTGAGTTACATAAATACGATTTTTACAAAAAGACATTATATTTGAAACTGTAACAACAATTTAAACAACCAAACAAATCAAAACATTACAACAAAACTTTTTCTGTCAAATGTGGAAAACGGGGCACCGTGCTGAATCTCACTTCTGGCTCTCTTTCCCTCAGTTGTAATTGAGTCCTCAGTTAAAAGTGGGAATTCTCTGCAGGATCAATATAGATGATGTGATTCAATATTCTCCATCATTACCCACTAATTACAAGAAACCCATCACTTAGTAACTCCCTGGTCATTTTGATGGAATAGATCAGTTTTATAATTAATGGCAGACTTATCAGTGCAGTTTCCACAAGCTATGCTTTAGCCAGGGGCTCATCTGCACCTTGGTACAGAACTATTCATTTTTTATTTCCTTATGATGTACACTCACTCGAATAACTGGATGATCACGATCCAAGTGCAATTTTAATTAAATACGAGACTGTAATAGTTTGCTTCCATTAGAATTTTTGCATTTGGAGTTTTCTCTCTGTTTTTGGCCCGTTTTACTTTGGCTCAGAGCTTCCCAGTTTTCATCTTATTCAATGAAAAAATATGCAAATGAAGAGCATAACACTGGCAAATGGCCTCCTCCATCACCCAAAGCACAGGTTGCAAACTTCAGCTAGAATATTAATCTACCAAGACCCCCACACCCTAATGGACTGCCTTTGACACTGATATGAATTTGCTCTGGGAGCAGCATAAATCCTCAGACATCCATCCATCTTTCCTTGCTTCTAATATTTACTGAAACTTACTCCATTTGTGCAGAACTTAACATTTTTTTTACTTTCACAGAGAAAAAAATCCTTACATTAATCCATTTGTGTTTTACTTAAAAAACATAAAGTATCAGTATCCACATTATTTTCTTTACATTCTTGTGTTAAGATCTTCATGCAGGGTCAATCCTGTGACCTTCCACAGAGGCTTTCAGAACAGTATGTTGGCAGCTCACCAGACTAAACTGACACTGGTAAAGATGCTCATGGTCCACAGATATGTATTTCTTAAGACATTTAGCCTCAGGAGCTGTTATGCAGATTCAAAAACCTTAAAATAAACTGAAAATAAAGCATAAAAGATTTGTAGAACAAAGAACAGCCGAAACTTGCCATGTCTTGCTGACTTCAAGAGGAACTGCTTTGCTTTTAGCTTATAAAGAGTCACACAATTCTTCAAAAGATTTGAATCCAATTGAAAACCTATCATAGATGTTTGCATAGATAATGGGTATCATGAAGACACATACCTTATAAGATGAGATAAGACAAGACAAGAATAGACAAGACCATACAATTTATCTGTATATACCTCTATGTCTAAATTTAGAGGTACGCACAGTTGTTACAAGGAATAGATAATTAAGAATTATACAGGGCAGTCTGTCTTACCTAAACCTACTTGATTATAACTATGGACTACTGGACCATGACGAACACCATGTTATTGTATGTATACTGCACAAAAATGAGAGGTCTTTGAGACTATTGAGAAATAAGTGTGCACATGAAATAATACTCTGTTAGGAGAACTTAGCTTTTGTCACGAAGACAAATGCTGAATTTCCTCAGGGGATAGTAATTGCAACACAATGTTTTTTCTCTCAGCTGATGATGGAAGAAGCCAACAAGTAAGCCATCTGGTTTCCTTTCTCCTATTCTGAAATTTACACGTGCAGATTTGATAGGATGTAAGAGCCTAATAGCTGCATGTTAATCAGTGTAAAAAAAGAGTTGTTCAGTCCAGTATAGTTACTACAAAGGGAACGCTACACACAAATGCATGCATCTGCACACTTACACATATGACTAAATACATAAACCCCTGCTGGCTTATTCTTGGCAAAGATAACAGTCTGTTTTACTTTATTCCAAGGAATGCTTCTCGCTCCTCATGCACAACTGTAGAGCTGAGATTTTTAAGAAGAACTTAATAAAATCTGACCTTTGTTGCTAAGGTTCATACTCATATCCTTTAGATATGTTTAGTTGGATCTCAAAACATTTCTCTTTTGAGAGAGACAGCAGCAGCCTTTTTCTGTGTCTTACATCAGAGATAAATATTAAAGACTGCTGCCATAAACTCACTTTTACCGCTTGACACAGTTTTGCGGTTAGGTTTAATGACTGAAAAACAGAGATTTATTGACTTAATGACAGAATATGCATCAGATCATTACCCCCACACAGAATCTCAGGACTCTGAATGCATTTCTCAATTAACAAGTACAACTACTTGTGCATCATTTCATTCAGTTCAATCTTTAGTATGCAAGACTAAAAAGTCAAGTTAAGATGATCTACTTCAGTAACAGCAAAATAAACTTTCTATCTGCAAGTGGCAAAGGATACATGTTAGATTTGTACAACAAAGAGGTAAATGAGTGAGGTTTGCAATACAGACTTTCATTTTCTCGTCATTTCAAAACCACATGGGAATTTGAGACATATTGTACAGTTAAAATGTGTCATTGTGCAGGAATTAAGTACAATAATAATAGCAGAGTTAAGATTCTGGCCAGCTGCTAGAACTACAGCTTTCAGTACTCAAAGACAGAAAATCACCAATCAGAAGAATCGTTTATCATCCATAAGTGAAAAAACAATACAAACACTGCCAAAAGAGTTTTTTTTCTTTACCCCAAAGACCCATTTAGTTCAGTTAAGTTCATCAAGCATCCAATCTCTCATGTATTCACACAAACTGGGTTAGTTTTTAACACATTCACTTGCAGACTGTGATACATTCCTATATGTCTCTGTCTGCATATGCAACATGACTTTATAAAAATAATCTAAGAAATTGACACATTTCCTTTTCTTACATTATTTAATCTTGTTTCTGTATATTTACCGTATATTTCAGTTACAATAAGTATGTTTTGTTTATTTGCTTTTATCTTCATGTTATTGTGTTCAAGTGTGGGGCCACCGTGCCTTTCACTTTCTCAGGCCAGTGACTAAAACTTTATCTGGTTTGCTGTATATTGGACACAACTACTCAAAGTATCCCCATTGACTCTCCTAAAGGCCAGACAGAGAGACTTGGTATTTCAAAGGCTACATCTGAGTTGACCATGTGCTTCTCAAATGTCTTCTAATGACAGGGATGCATAAAGCTGAACCCTATTAGCAAAGTAACCTGCCCCTTGCTCCTATTGCCCATGATGGTAGTTAGATTTAAAGAGAGCCTGTAATTATCTTCTTCTCATTTAAATTAGAGAAAAAGCAAATCTATAATTTTCTTATATCCTGTGGGACGGCAGCTCAGGGACAAACTCTCAGGAACTCATCACATTGTACAAAGTGATGTTTTTTTACAAATGCTTTAGTTGTACAAGTGATTAGCGATAAACTCAAATACCACTTCTCACTGCTTCAACTTTCAAGGTTGTAATGTTGGTATTTTCTCATTTTAATTGAGTTTTTGGAAATTATTTTTTCTGTTTACTCACATCCCTTAGTCCAATTAGCCTCCTTTAAAACCTATCCACATCAGCATAAATTGCAATCTGTCAAAAAGGTGATGTTGACTAAATTAAATCTTGAATAGATGCACTGAGGAAATATGGTGCAGTCCAAAGTTTTTTTCAACTAATGTTCAGGTGCTGAATATTGCAATAACTCTAAAACTGTCCCTAAACACATTCAGCATGAAAATAAATCTGTTTTTGCAACCATCAAATAATATTGATGCATTATTTTGTGAATCTCAATCCCTATGTCATTAATCCCTGCCAGTCCACAGCAGCCAGTCTCATCTGCCGCGGCTCCAATCACAGTCCAAAGTGTGAGATATTAGAATATGATAAACAATAACACAACATCTGCTCCACATCAGCTATCCCGCTGTAACCTAGCACAGTAGAGGGAATTTATCAGTGTCAGGCCTAAAAATTAACTCCATTATTGTTTTTGTTTTTTTTCCAAAGGAGACTCTGTGATTGGTGTTTTTATAACACCATTCTGATTAACCATTGCATTTAATAATTGGTAACCTAAATACCATGTAGCTGAGAACTAAAGAATGTTAAATGTACTTGTTATTCACATGGTAAGAATAATGTTCTTCTGGTAAAATAGGCGGCATGCTGTTCAGGGGCCATGCAAGAGATCTACAACTCTTGTGAATAAAATGTTGAGCACAGCATTGATGATACCACAGTGTTTGAAAGAAACTACTTGATGTTTGATCTGACTGAATTTTTTTACAGAAAGAGAAAATATCTGTACAACTGTACTTCAGAGGATCCGTCATAACTGTAGGTCTGGTTAACAAAGGAACCATTCTGTAAACACCATTGGTAACTAATTGAATATTTTTCCTGTTTATGATCTATAATTCCTTTCTCATATTGTATCATGGGTCACATAATTTTTGGATAGAGGAGAAGGCTCTGTTATCTTTCAGCAATAAACACATTTTAATTGTTTATCCTGGCCTCTAATTGGTCACATGTGAGGCTGTAAATTCCTGTGAGCTGATATGTTTTATAAAATGCTGACATAATGAGCTATTTAACACATTTAACTCTGCCAGAGAAATTACTCCAGCAGCTCTAAAAGTTCCTGTTGTCAGTGTTGTACAAGTTCACACTAAAAAGAAGCTGGCTCAAAGTTGAGTTCACATGGCCTAAATGAACTAGTTCATGTTCACAGTTAACTATTTTACTGTTTAAACTAACTTTACAAAACAAAGGTTAAACTGGCTCAGATTTTTGTTTTTAGCTGCACTTAACTTCTCTTTGTCTCTTTTTGAAAAGTAATTTAAGTTATTAAACCAAATTTATTTTGTTAAATGAATTTTTTTTTGTGCTTTTGAAATATTTTTTACTATTGGCCTTTAGGGCCACCATCATTTTGACTACCTGCCAAGTATTGTATTAGCCCCCCCCTCCATCAGATCAGGGCCAAAAGAGCCCTCACCTGATGAGACAAGGACTTAACTAGACCTCTAAAGGTTTGTTGTGGTAAATGGCACTACAGTGTTAAAAGCAGATCCTTTAAGTCCTGGAAGGTGGGGCCTCCATGGATCAGACTTGGTTGTCCGGCACATCCCATCAAGGCTTGACTGGATTGAGGTCTGGGGACTTAGGAGAACAAGTCAACACTGTTGTGTTTCTCCAGGTCGTTATCCTATCATATCCTTGCATTAGCCCATTTTCCCTTCTATCAATGCATCGATTTTGGGTATAAAATGTTTACAGTACTTGCTCCGTATTTTGCTATTTTTACTGACAGTGACCTTGTTCATTATCTTGAAAAGGTTAATATCCCAACTTCTGTGTAAAAGTTGTGCTGGTTATGTCAGTTATGGCCTACCTACTTCTGTTTTTGTTGTCTAGCTATTAAAGTATGATCTTGATTTTGCCCTTGTCCCTGCTACCTAGCACAACCATGTGCAGGAAGTGAATCCTTTGTGAGCTGCCTCTGAACCCCAGAGGCCATGGCTCCCCTGCTGGGGTGAAATTGCCCTGTTGCAGCCCTCACACTGAGGATATCAGCCATGAAATTGGTTCAAGGAGGACTCTGGGTGTAGTCTTTAAGTACTGCCACAGTGAGATAATACCCAAGTTTTACATGGTTCTCCCATTGGGACTGAAAACCTTAGCAACCCTCAGGTCTTCCCTCTTACTCTTCTATTACCAGGAAAACTGCTCAGGATGGGTTGTTTACCATGAACCCTCTGAGCAGCAATTTTCCTTACAGCAGTCATACGTTCAGAATGATGTACAGTATGCAGACACATTTTAGTGCATTTACTTAATTTGTGTAGGTTTTATTTACCCTCTAATTGAGCTCTGCTACAATGTCTTAGGTCTTGATTTTACTGAAGAACTGGTCCAGTGGGGATGATAATAATGGAAAAGTATGTTCCATATAACTGACAGTTTGCCAAATCTGCAGGAAGCTGTTATCCTAATTATTTGATTTCGGTAAGTGGTCAACATTTTTTACTTTGATGTCATTTTCTTTTTAAAGTTTGCATGAAATTCAAGTTCACAGTGCAGCTTGCTTGAAATATCTTCCCAGATGGTACAAAATAGCAGACATCGTTGTGATTGCTTGTGAATGCAATGCTGTTTGGCATTCAACCCCTCAGGTGGCAAATTTCAGAGCCAAAACCACCAAAAATAAACTCAACTTGTGAGAACACTGACACAAGTGATGTGTTGTGTCTGACGCAGATGCTGTCTGGGAAAAAAGGCTGTGGAGCTAGGGGATAAATTATTGTGTATTTGTGTGTGTGTTTGTATGCATTTCCATATGTGTGATTCATGTCTGATCTGCGCTGCACCTGAGCCCTTTTATTGACAGGCTGCTGTGATTACATGCCTGCTCATGCATTAATTAGCTTTCAAATGCCAACCTGCTCATACACTGTAAGTGAATCTAAACATCTGTGCATGTCACTGTTTGCACATGTTTGTGTGTGTATGTCTCTGTTTGACCAGTACTGACATCCACACAGAGCTCTCTGTGTGCAGCATAAATTTGCGGTGGATCACAGAAGGCTGATGGCAGCCATCAGACAAACAGGCTCACCTCAACCATACTGTTAGGTTGAGACAATGAGCGTAGTTTACATTAGCCTCCACAGTATCTGCCTAACTATTCAGCTTGGTGAGAGAGATGTATCTTTTTAGGGTTTTTAATCATTTAACTGGTTTTAAAAAAGCCTACATATTCATATCTCTACAATCTAGGCACCCAACACACACACACACACACACACACACATACACATACACATACACATACATTATGCTATTAAATTAATTTGCTCTTTAGCAATCTTCAATTATTATAAAAGATAAACAATTGATTTTTTCCCCCATTCTTTTCAGAGCCTCTCATTTAACCACTGATGCACAAACAAACAATTCTAGAGACAGTCTGTCAGATTCAGGGCAGATTTCTCTTTGGTCCAGTGTTTTTAAAAGTGACGGTCAGGACACCAGGAGTTTGTATAAGACAGCATGAATAGAGACAGACAACAGTGAGCTATTAAAGAAATGAGTGCCTCAGGCAGAAGCAGATGACAGTTGAGAATCAGTAGTATCACTAGTCTATGATAATCACTGTAACATCTGAAAGCAACGTCCCCCTCTGAAAAATAATGACAGGGAGTCATTTTGAATTACATCATAAGGCTCCAATTGTTCTACTCTAATGTCAACGCAGTTTAGTTGGGATGATGATAGAGAAAACATATCTAAAGATCAGTATGGATGATGATGGAGGTGAAGTTCCGTTTACCACTTTTAGTTCATGGTGCATGAAAAAAACTGTGCTTGTGGAGAGACTACTGTAGCTTGAAGTGTCTGAGCAGTAATCAAACATCAACCTCTAGACTTAAAAAATTAAGTTAGGAGAGGTGCTAAAAACTGCAGTTCCTCCAGTGTCCACTTCCAACTGGATCCAAACAGCCAGCAGACCCCGTTACCACCCATGTAAAAATTCTTCATTTTCAAATTCTGTTTTCCCAGCAAAAGTAAATGTGTTTACAGCCTGCTACCAAAGATTAAAAATATTGAGTAACCATTCAACAACACAGTAACATATTGAAGATAATCTAGCAGTTTACTGTGTACACTCACACAATTTAAGGCAAACAATTAATTCAGAGAAAAACACAAGCAGTAGCAGTGTGTGGCAGTAACTATGTATAGCTGCACATGTTGTATGCCTGTCACCACAAACATACTCAACTACTGACATCATCTTTAAAGCTCACTGGGAGAACTCCTCTCCAACAGCCATATCAGATACTGCTCCCTGAGCAGCCCTTCTCCATCAGAAAGTTAATAAGATTAAATATTGGCAGACAGACGGCATGAACATTTGAGCTAAAATTAAGGTGCAATAAAAGCTCAACACAGGAGAACAAGCTCATAAAAGATAACCAATTTCAACCTTATAAGCATCACAATACTGGGAGAGTGTTTTTTGTTTTGTTTTTTTGAGGGTTGAATAAGGTTCATGTCAATACCAAGTGTGTTACCCACACGGGAATACAGTCAGCTCGACCCTTTTGCTGAGAAACTTGCCAGGAAACTGACACGGAAGCTCGGCTATAAACAGCAGCAGACTGGGTCAACTCCACCACCTAATTTAGCTAAATTTAATAACTCCAACCCGAACATTAAAGTCGGTGTAAGTGTCTGCTCTATTAAGATGTTTCCAGTGCTTCACTTTGCCATCAGAAAACCAATTAGTTTCTGCACCATTCTCAGACGTGTTCTTCTGCCTGCAGTGCACTGATCAGCTGTTCAGATTTGTGGGCTTCCAAACAGACAAAACCAAAGTCATAATGAGTGACTCTGGCTGCTACAAGGACATGCCATTATCTAGACACAAGAGGACACTTTTATGAACCAGAGGTTACAGAGGAAGAACAAGACTCCACAGACTAAAGGAGAGAGGAGAGAAACTTGTGTACTGGAGAGCAGGAGAGATCTCGAGTAACATGGTGCAGGCGAGTAAACTGTGAGCTAATGCACACAATCCCAGAAAGTTACTGCTGTCACGAGTGCAGCTTTTTTATATCAACAGTATTTCAAGACCTCTCTTGATTTAGAGGATACCAGTGTACCAGTGCACATGGCTACAGTCTGCATCGCTCACCTTCCAGAGTTCCCTGCTACACTGAAAGCTTCTTTTTACCAACATTCTTTAGTTTCCATAGGTTTAATCAGAAAACCAAAGACGCCAAATGGAAGTATGTATTCACAATTAATTTTCAACTCCTCCCATGAAATGTTTGATTTGTTAAAATACACTTCCACAGAGAAGAACTATCCCTTTGAGAGAAAGACAAAGGTTGTTTTTGAAAATGTTAAAATATATGCAGGTATAGCAAAAGCCAAGTGAGTAATCAGTCTAAGCCTTTGACTTTTGTCATAACAGTGTTGTGTATAGGGCTCATCATCTGTGAAATAACACGTTCATGAAGAGTTCTACTATCTGCAGCAAATACGCCTGAAGAGGGAAATATGCCAGACTAGCGTCAAGTGGAAATGTGAATGACTCTATGGGCTGAATAAATATCTACTTATAAGTCTCTTCATTAACCCCCATGGAATGAATAATTGATGCTTGTGTCACGTCTGCCTGTAACTGCACATTAAAGCAGTCATTTGAAAAATGTTAATGGTTTGATTTCACGGCCATGTTAAAATGAGATTCTTATTTAACGTGCATACCTTCTGTCAGCGACTTCAGATGTAGAAGTAGTACCTCTCTTTACTTTTGAGGTGAGTTTGCCTTCAACACTGGCCCTTTCTTTGCCGGTCAATAAGTTGACATTGAACGAGGATATCTCAAGCCCTTGCAATGTTTACACAGATGGAGCTCATTGCCGGTGTGCGTTAGCTATGATCTACAGTAAGCTCTTGACACAGACACAAACCACAGGAACATAATGAGAAAATGAAAAACTCTCTGTAGGAGAGATGAGTTTCTAGGAGTGCAGCACATAAAAGTGTTGATGATCAGAAAGCAGAGTTTATGGTCTACCATGGGATGTGAGCTGTCAAATCAATCCCAAAGCAGGGTGGCCAAGCTGTGACAGAGCATGAATGTTAAATGACAGTTTGAGAAGCATATTAGATTTATGGCTCTGCCATTTCTTGTGGTGGCTTAGTGCTTTTGGTGCATGATTAGATTCTATGTCATGGAAAGATGTAAAAATCTTAAAGGTTAAAAAGAAATTTCCCTCATACTTCAAACTAAGATATACAGAAATGTAAATGTAAAGAAGTAGAATAAGAATATATGCTTAGGGTCAAAATGAGAGTGCTGAAGAGCTGAGGAAGAGTAAGGATGAGCTCCCTCCCCCCTGTTACATCTGGAAGTTGGTGTGCTCAGATAACTATTTAATATACTATATAAGCAAAGACTTCATGTACAGGTATATAGCTCCTAGGTAGTCTAAGTGAAACATATTTCTATTTTTTTATTGTTCACTCACTCAAACAAAGCGACTGATGTAGAAAAAAGAAGACATTGTAAAAAGCTCAGTGGAATCATTTCCAGAACAGAGAGCTGCTTGTATCCATTAGAGGAGACACGTCATGCAGTGCAGATGACATACTCTCTCATCTTCAAGGCAAAAGATTCATATTGCATGAATAACTTCCATCTAGACCTGACAAGCACAATGAACCTTCGTTTGTGATGCTTGATTTAGCGTTTGTAACTCCCTGTTAGGCAAGCAACACATTTAAACTGGCATCATCACAAATAAGAGATGGTTAGGAACAGAGTCACAGTGTTTATATGGTGTAATATTGCCTACTTGCTCCACTGACACTTGTAATGGTTTAATATGAGCATGGGTGGGAAGACAGCCGTACAGTAGACTGTGTGATTTCACTGTGCAGAAGGAACAAATCAGATTCCAGCCAGAGTTAAATATAGCATTTCTGCTGTTATACTGAAAATCATTTGTTTTCTCAAACACTGCGCATAGTTTTGATAGAGGATCAAATACAGAAACATCTCAATTTAGACTGAAAGTTAAATCTTTAACACTGATCTGGATAATAGGGAGACGCATTTAACCTGAAAAAATGATGTTCGCCAAAAGTTCAAAAAGTCATTCTTTTTTTGTCACAGCGAACAGGGTAGAACAAGCCTGTCTGCTTCTTGGATGCTCTCTGCTCTGGTCATGACTGCCAGCAAAGTTGGCTGATCCACTTTTCACCCAAACAGTGGTTATGACACATCAAAACCTGCAAACTGCTGTCAGAGATGCCGTGGTGGGCAGGAATTTTATGACTGAAATATGAGTGGCACACATACTCTTTCTCTTTTACTGTGTGGAAATCTGTTTTCACAACAGAGATTGCGAAGAAAGGCAATGTCACACGTAAAACACAAGAATGAATTAGTCAGATAAAGGATTCAACTAAATAGAAAGAAACAATAGCTGGAGTTCACAGGCTTTTATGCCCGTGTCTGTCATTATTTACTGTAAGCTTTCAGTGACAGAGAAAGGCATTGCCAATCCTGTTCCTACCCTAAATAAAATACATTGCATAACAAAAAATTTAAAAAAGTAGCCAGCTGTTTCAAGTGAACTGATGATAACAATGAGTGTTCACAAAAACGTAACGTCAAAAGCTTTAGTTTTTAATATCTAAATACAATGCTTTCTTTAGTATTCGGTTTTCAAAGGTTTAACAAGAGGTAAAGGTAAAGCCAAAGTGAAGGACTTCTGGTTTGTGTTGATTTTGGCGCCCCCGGTGGGTACATATGTACATCTTACAGCTTTGCTGGTCTTGTCCCGTACATACCAAGGTACTATTGTTCATTGAAAAGATCGTATCTTCCTACCTTTTACAGTCACATGTTTCACTCATTGTTAATATTTGCTTTTGGCAAGGTAAAGAAAGTCTATTTCTTCAGTGTACTGTCAATCATCTAGTCTGACACCTACCCCCTCACAGCAGTTTCAAGTATTTTAAAATTACAATAAAGAAAATGTCAATTGTGTTGCTGTTGTTCTTCTTTGCTTTGTAGATCAGAGACATCAGAATCAATAGTAGTCTCTTTCACAACCAGTTACAAACTCCTCACAGGGGCTTTAGTGAGACAAGGATGAAGAAATATCTGCTTGGTGTTGGAATAACAAACACAAAAGATAAGAGGGCCTATATAAGTGCTAATGGGGACAAAAAGATTTATACCCAAAACACAGAGCTCACACAAAAAGTGTTGGTCTATCAAGGATGAACTTCAACCACCAGTCTCAACAATTTATACTTCCTGACAATACTGCAAATATAGAAATGTTTTAAGCACCTGAGTGGAGTTTTCTGTTTGGGTTCATTTTGGCGCCCCCTGTGGACAAAGTGGTTCCTCTTATCTCTTTACTGATCTTCTCCTGTGCTTGTGTATGTCATTTTCTGACAAAAATAATAATAATAAAAAAAACTTGTCCTGCTTTCTTCTTACAGTAAATTATATCCCTTATTATGAATATTTGCTGTGGGGAAAAAAGTCACAGTAGGGGTTTTCCTTCACTGTGCTGTAAATAACCTTGTCTGACACCTTTCCATTGCAGCAGTTACAGGCATTCAAAATGATGATACAGAAGTTGAATCTTTTTGCTAATGGTCTTCTTTGCTTTTGTAGGTCATAAATAGTTGCAGTCTGTGTCGTAATCCATTAAAAGCTACTTACAGGAAGAAGGAGGAAGAAAAAAATTAGGTTTCGGCTGAGATGAAACACTGTCTTATCCTGTTAGACCAACTACTAACCTTCACATACTAGTACTGTGGAGAAACCTGCTTTTACTTTTCTTCCGCATACTTAAATTCAAACTTTGCTCTACATTTAAGGGGAAAACTTTGTAGTTTATCATGGTAATGCAAATAGACGGTAACTAAGTGTCGTGGAATTTTCATAGTCTTATATATGTGTGTGTAAGAATGTTTAACTATTGTATTCTTTCAGTCTAAGTGTCAAGTTTAGAGTAACTTGATTCCTATGTCATCTGTGACGGGCGAGATAGTGTCAGGGTAGTAGTCAAGGTCTCTCCCCCTGCTCCCGTCTTTATCTATGTGTTGTGGCCGACTTACTTTCTCCAGAACTAGAGCACAGGTCTTCTTCCCACTTGTTGTGTTCCTATTGTCCAAACAGGGTTATCTAACTTTAGTGTCGTATTCAGGGGGAATAAATACCATGCCTTTGGATTTGTCTGGCAGAACTGACTTGGCATTACACTGCACTCTCCTGCCTGTGTACTGTTATGTTATTTCTCCTTGATCAAGTTCTACATAAACTATTTCAACGTAAGCCATCAGAGTCTCCTGAGTCTTCTGTGTCCAGTGTCCAGTTTGTTGCTGAATTCCATCACAAATTGGCGTCACGAACAGCATCTTAACGACAAAGACTGGTAAGTGTAAACTTTTATTTGCTTTACAATGTCTGAGTCTGACAAGATCTAAAAGAAACTGTAATTGGGATTTAGAATTCTAAACTTGACACATAGTGAAAGTAGTGAATTGGTAATTGCTGTATTTAGATACTTTTTTTTAAGTTAAGGCGTTATGGAATAAAATGGAGTCTACAAATTTTTAGATGTTGGGTAGCGGGCACCCTGCGGGGGTAGTCAAGAGGTCTGAGCCAGCTTCGGGCTGCGACTCAACACAGAAAATATTCAATCTGTGAGTCTTAACCCTTGGGAAAAGTTCTGAGGTGAATCGAATGATTAGAGGGTTCATCTCGTTAAGACAAGACCAGTTGTGATTCTGTGTTCGGCGGGACAATAAGACTCTGCAAAGTTACGGACTTCAAAGCAAAAAAAGGGGGTCGAATTTTGGTATTAATCCCTCCTATTTAAATAAATAAGTCCCAACACTACTTACTTATGTGCATTAACTTACATAAGTCAACCAAGAGAGAGAGAAAGTAGATCGAGCATAACCCGTCACATAAAAGTACAGCAACTGAAAACAAAATTAAATGATTAAAATTTCCTTGACTTCAGAAGAGACTCTGAATGCAGTTGAAGAGTTTATTAAATGTTTTGTTTGCTGTGTGTTTTTGCTGGTTTGTGTTGATATTGTGTTATATGGGAATTGTTTATTGCAAAATGTTTAATTATCAGTCCACAACAGCTAATAGACCCCAACATGATAAAGATAAGAATAAACCGAATCCTAATGATAAATGTGCATGACTCTCTGTTACCTCAAATACGACTTTGAATTCACATACAATTGACTTGACAACATAATAGGATCCATCATTCCTCACAGACACGCCTGAGGGCATTGTGAGAAGAGCAGTGAGTGGTCACTTTCTAACCACTCCTAGGTAAATGGATAAAACAAAGATGGCCACATCTCAGGTCATTTGAGTCAAAGAAGATTGAGTTAGCTACATAGGTTAGCTACTGCTAATGTTAAACACTAAAAGGTGATCCAGAGTGGGATTACAGGAACAAGTGTGATGTGTGAAAGTGTGGTCTGACGTGGCCTGTAAGAGGTGTTGAGAGAATGGTGGTGAAGTGAGGCGTTATGAATGGTTGTTGGATGAGTTGAAGACTTTCCTTAATGGCAATTCTAAGTTGATATCTATACACAGCGCTGATTACATACTTTTGCATGCAGTAGCCATAATCATGAAAAGTTATAAAGTAAGAGTAGAGAGGTATGCACTCACTGAAGCCAGAACACTAAGTATCAAATTGTCAGATTTCACTGCACTGTTTATTAATAAACCACAACAACTGTTAAAGATCTGTAATCCATTTCCTCTTGCAAAAGTATCAAAGCCATTTTAAAAAGTGACAAGACTGAATAATGGTGGATACTGGCAAGATCATACGAATAAGAAAAGGTAACAAGAATTCTGCTGCAGACACAGCTTCATCATAAAGTTCTTAAGACTTTTTAACAGAGAACATACTCAGCCAGGGCCAAACAAGAAACAAAACACCAACTACTGCCAGCAAAAGCTTCAACATTTGTTCCCAATATCACACAGCTTTCAGAACACAACACTGCATCTCTGCTGAGAGAAATCATTGCTGATCCATCTCAACCCGTCCTCAGTGAATACACCATCCTGCCCTCAGGCTGCCACTACCAGCTTTCAGCAGAGAAAACAATAAGAGCTGTCAAATCATTTATTCCTGCCAGCATCCACCTGCTAAACTCTGAATAATCAATGGGCTTCAGAACAAATGAAAGGGAATGTTCTGACTTCTGTGCTAAGTGTAATTTTATTTTCATTGTTTGGCTGGTTTACAATGCATGTACTCCATTTCCACTGATAAGGACTAAACATAGATTGTACTATATGTTGTTTTTGCAAATTGTATAAAATCAGGGTACAAATGTCAAAACTGTAGTAGACAATCCACCACTTCTGGGACTTTTTGGGTGCATTTAAAGGTGTCTGTGTGTGTGGGTGTGTGGCTGTTGCATGTTTGAAATTGTGCATTTACACTTTGATTGAAACAGCATCAACAAAATCCCTGAAAGGCATTTGCTATCTGTGAAACAACAGAGACTGTTGATGGTAGAGTTCTTATTAAACACTGATGATGATCATCATGTTTCCACCAGTCTTGCTCTGCAAAACAGATGAGGTAGCGTACATGACCGGGTTTCTAATGCAAATTAAACCACATTAGCATCCATAATGCCAGCAAAGCCAGCTACTGACACTGAATCAACGACAAAGAGAAAAAGGGGTTGGAACTTGCTGCCTAATTCATACCATCTCTCAGAGAGCATGTACTGGCTATTTCTAGCTCCTGGGGGCTATGCGAACAGCATGCAAGGGGTAACATCCTTTCAGTCACTGCAATAGCAGGGAATCATTCCCATGAAGCTGTAACACCTGGAGCTTCTGCCTTTCAAATCATTTGGAGTATCAGCTGTATTATTACCATGCTAAAACGATCATTAGTACAAATTATCATAAAAATAACTTGATCATTTTTTCAACTCATTCATATTAACAGGAAAAGCTCATTTCCTGAGTGCAGACTTATGCAGGAATTGTCACTATTATGCATTGAGACTGTTTTAATTCATCGATTGTGGCATGGAAACATCCAATCCGGATGAGGATGACTACAGAATGGATTTCTGCTTATCTCTTGGTTACCTAATGCAAAAGTGCAGCATAAGATTCCAAGCAACGTTAACATTTTCTGCACACAAAAACAACCTTAAACTGCGAAACACTCCTCTGCCTTTTTAAGAGATGTTTAACTTGCACAAAGGTGGCAGAATTCTCTAGTCTGTATTTAAACTGGTCAAAATATTCCCCAGGACACCACAATTATGTGAAATTAAGAGCTGTGTGAGCCGAAGCCCCCACTCCGTCTGAAGGAGCCTTTTCCCTGGGTGAGATAGCAGCTCCTCTGATGTTGTAATCAAAGTTCTGCTCAGGAATCTCTGATCTGTCTCTCCCAGCACGTACTCTAACTATTAATAGACATTTAAAAAAATGTGCTTCAAAAGTCCAATGGGATGCAAGCTGGCTGTTATCAGTGCACGGCATAAAGGCTTACACAGCCTTCAGGTGTTAATTAAATCTCCACTGACATTCCCATATCCTGCCCTGCAGAATCAGCTGCAGCTCAGATACTATATAGGTGAAGCCACTTCAGTCACACCAATCCTACTCAGAACAGGACAGGAGAGCATCCCGCAGGCGAGGGAGGGAACACAGTGACAGGAGAATCGTCCGCGCTTCAGGCAGATGAGTTTGTGAGCACTGACTACATCTCTGGAGGGCTGTGAATTGATTTGCTGACTGTGGTTGTCCTGGGTGGCAATCTCTGAGCCTTGCAGCACAGTCTAGAAGCCTATAGTGCTGCTTGGCACACTCATTCATCAAGCAGCCCGAGCCATCATACGGACAGCTGCTGCAGACCTGGGCCCAGGGCAAGGGGATATTATTAGAGATGAATCGAGGTAACTGCTTTTGATGACCCAGTTCAGGCTGTCTGTCGCTCTCCAAGCTTTTCTTCCTTTTTACTAACTTTCATTCTTGCTTCCAGGATCCTTTCTCTGTAAGGAGGTCAGCATCCATTAAGGTTAGATGTGCTGCCCTGCACAGTGTGTAGGCATCTTTAAACTGCCCACCACAGATAAAAAATAACACAGTTCTACCAACTGGGCCCTAAACTTTTAGATTAAAGCCTTATATAACCCATCCATGTTTTTATCATACCTATAGCATTAGAAACTTCTTATCAACCTTATTAAAGCAGTTTATCACAAACAGCTATTCACCAGAATGCATTAATTCAGTCTGAAACTCACAAGAGACATTAACTCTGCATTACCTCAGAGGGGAAAAACAAAACAAAAACAAAATCATGCTAAAGGCAAAACATTACTTTGCATAGATGCTTTACATATGCGGGACTTCAGAGACTGTCAGAGATTTATCTCCTTTCAGAATACATAATGTTTGAGTCCATTTCCCATAACAGACAAAACATACAGACTTGTACTGTGAAATGTTGATATTTGAAGAACATTTTCATGAAGATATTATCATATACGGTAGAACAGTGATTTTCAACCACTGTGCCGTGGCACACTAGTGTGCCGTGACAGATCGTCAGGTGTGCCGTGGGACATTATCAAATTTCACTTAATTAGTCCCAAAAAATATTATTCATATACTGCAAATAATTTGCCATGTAGTGTGTCTGTGCCTGCAGTGCAGTGACTGGCGGAGTATTTAAATACTTGTCCATGTCCTGACCTGCGCTACCCATCCACTGGGTGGCAATAAAGCACACTTATGACCTTGTTCATTTAAGACAATAGAATTAATGATGCGTGTGAGAGGTGTATGTAACAAGATGTAGGCGTACAACAGCGATGGATAAATATTCAAAAAGGAAAAAGGAAAACTTCAAACTGGGCCCTGGACAAAACTCTAACTTGGATGAAGAGCATAATATGGGTGGTTGAAAAGGCAACTTTTATGAGAAAAACTACATCTGTGTCTGCGAGAGCTCTGAAAGCTAGCTACTGAGTAGCTGCACTCGTAGCCAAATCAAAAAAGCCACACACTGGGGCAGGGACATTAATACTACCTGCAAAAGCCATTGTAAATAAGATGCTTTGCCCTGACACAGTTAAAGAAGTAGCCAAAGTCCCTCTCTCAGATAAATAGATTCATATATTGAGAGACTAAATGTGTCATTTTGTAAAACTTTTGATTGGTGGTGTGACTCAGGATTTTTTTAATGTATGAAATGTGCCTTGGCTCAAAAAAGGTTGAAAAACACTGCGGTAGAAGAAGTATTAATCACTATACATTAGGTTGGTTCTCAAACTTTTGCAATCAAATTTTTAGTCAGCAACTACATTTATACACAGTACTCAAAAAGCTATGAATTGGGTTATGTGTGACAAAAACCCTCAATAGGCTTTTCATGTATGAAGTATTGTAATTTGTAAACACTGTCCAAACAAGGGCTGGCCCGACTAAAGGTTTTCCAAGCTGTCAGAGGTTATGTAAGAACAGCTTTATACTATGACTAAGAATCTGAAAGTTATTTAAGTTCCAGGTTTCAGAGAGAACTTTTGAGTTGTATTGTTCAGACTGTTTGGAACTACAGAGAAAAAAAACTAACCACAAAGAGTGCACATATACTTGTAATATAGGCAGTACAGTGCATCAATTCTAAGTATCGTCGTTACATCACGTCTCCACTCCACCTGCATGTTAATGCACCAGGCCACACCTGATCACCTAAAGGCTGATTTATACTTCTGCGTCGAATCGACGGCGTACCCTATGCCGTAGGTCCGCGTAGCTCCCGTACCTACGCAGAGGCCTACGCACGTAGCTGACGTGCACCTCCTCCAAAATGTAACTCCCCGTAGAGCCGACGCGGACCGCAAGCTCTGTGATTGTTCCGCTCGGCGGCTTTGTCTTTCCCGCATTCACAGCACTTCCGGGATCCCGGACATCGGCCACACATCGTCCGTGTATTTCATCTCCTCCTCTCTATTCTTCATGTAATCATGTCTGTATGATAAACAGCAACATGTATCAGCTGTAGATTAACATAACACGCTCTGAATTGATGTGGAAAAGTAAACAGAGATCGTAGCAGGACCGGAAGCAGGCGGCCGGCTATCAGAGAGACCACACTGCCCTCAAGCGTTTCGGAGGAGAATTGCTGCGCGACACGAACACATCGACGCACAAGTATGTGGGGCTCATGTCCGCGTCAGCCCCTGCTGCGTAGGGGAGACGCAGAAGTATAAATCAGCCTTAAGTCACGCCCCCAACACTATAAAAGCCTGCACCCAAGCCTTTGTTCCCCCTTTTCCCTCCAAACCTGCCATGTGCCAGTGACTCCTTTGTTGAAATGTTTGTACTATGTGGTTTTGAACTATTACCTGGAGTGGATGCATTACTAATGTAAGTAATGCCTTATTTCTGTATTATCTTTATCAATATTATGTGCCATTGTTTATTTAGATATTTAATATCTCCTTTTTTGTCCCTTTTGTTTGATAGCACAAATCATCCACATCCAAACTCACTCCTTTGTCTGCACTGAGCTGATCCTTTCTGTTGAGAAATAAACCTTTGTAACTTGCCCTGGACCCGGCGTGTTTGACTTCACACCACTCATTGTTCAGTGAACCAGCATCAGGATAAAACAGACTTTTTACAATCGTGCTGCCATCTAAGAACTGTTAAGTTAGAGATAATGCATTATGGCTATATTCTTATCAACCTACTTGCTGGCCAAATTAACATTTAACTTAATCCAAATCATGGTTCAGTTAAATCATCTCATCATAAAGCATTTCTTTTGGCCAATTTAATTAGTCTTAGCTGGCTTGTAGCTACTAATGAGTTCACTAATTGAAAAATGGTGATAGACCTGTGTAGCCACTGTGCCATCAGCCACTGGTTTATCGAATGGGAACACAGAACCTCCACCAGCCCAAATATTAGTTTTCTGCCAGACGAGACCATACTTGGAGAAGATGGAAAAGCTGGAGAAGAACGTGGGGATGGCATGTGTGACATTATCAACACTAAACAGTCTAAACTTGTGGCTAAACCATCAGCTGATTAACTATTGTCTCTTCAATACTGGAGATTGAGCCCTATGCAAGACCACTGAAGACGATTGTGTCTGAGTAATGTTTGATAGAGTTTGTGGATTCTTCCCTCCAACTTGGAGACCCTTTCAATGAGGTTCAGACAGCCCGAGCAGCTCAAAGGTGAGGTAAGTGGAGTCATGATGTTACTCCTCCTATGTGTCCTCGTACAGTAAAGGTAAAATTAAAAGTTAAAAAAAAGATGTAAAAAAGCAGCATTAGGGTGATGCTGAAAACTGGTTAAAAAGTTAGATTAAAAGAGGAATCTGGCGGCCTGACACAACACGACTAACTGGAAGTGTGGACTAATAGACTTACTGTTCACTCTGAGACTCAGAGAGCAAGCAGGTGAAAGACATACACCATCTACAGTATAGCTCAAAGTATTTTAACATTTTCAACACCAAAGGTTGCTGGGGCAAACATTGTAGTAATGTTACAAAATTTAGAAGCCTCTTTTGTTCAAGGAAGGGAACACAATACATGCTCTTTCCATTACTGTTTTACAAAACACCTATAAGCTTATCTGAAAGCTTTCTACTGTATGTGTATACTGTAACCAACTCAAGGAGAGCATGCACTTCAACGTGTCTGTGGCACAACCTCACATTTTTTTTAAAACTTACACACAGGAAAAACTCACTTAGAGTACATCACAAACAAACATCACCCTCAGGCCACCTTCTGGCTGATGTCTTAATGTAGTTTAAGAGGCACACAGAAAACAGACAGGGCACAGCTCCTGGATGGCTTTTGAATATCTTTTTTGTTGCTGTTTTTTTTTTCCTGCTATCACAAGACCAATGAAAACTTGGCCAACAAAGACTGTATCGACTAACGTTTAGGTGTCTTTAAGGGGGCAGCCCTCGTCAACTCACGTAAATACTCAGGACTAAGGTGGTTTTGATGCTGTTGTCAATTACAACAGCACAGTATTGGCAGACTGTGATTCAATTTAACACACTGCTACAAGAACAGGCAAGTCTCACAAAAGTCATCATCCAATACAAAGCCAGCCTGAGCTGATAAAATTAGTCTTGTTTTTTTTGTTCTAAGAAAAGAAAAATATCCAGAGTAACTATTATTGCTGTTTGCGTCCAAGGTACTCACAAATACACACACATACACACACAGAATAATGAGCTTTTTAATGCATTTGCGGCAGAATAATGCAACGATGGTAATGAAAGATGTTGCACTTAAAGTAATGAAATAAACCATAACCTGGAATTAGAAAGAGCTATAGCTGGAGAAAATTGCTTTCTTGATAATAAATCTCTGCTGTCTTCCTGATGTTTATGGAAAGCTATTGTAGACTTCATAATAATAGTGATGAAGGATAATAATAGTGTTTACAAAAGACAATCAAAATGATTGTTGATTACATAGTCATATATCAGCCTACGACATCAGGACAAACTGTAAGGCTAGAGAAGCTGTATTAAAGTTGTGTTTTATTCATGTGTGGTCGTGAATGAATGCTCTACTATGTCCTTAACTGTCAATCATCTCCCATCTCCTTTATCTATTTGACCCATACCTGAGAAGACAGACTGCAGGTCCACAACCTACCAAATGATATGGAGATTGCAGTGAATAGGGGCGCTTCAGAGCCATGGTCTCATTTAAATGGGGACAACAGGACAGGTAGAGAGCCACTGCTGAAAACACATTTGTCAAGGCCACCTCATGAATAAAAGATCACACAGATTCATAATGAGGTTTATCGTCTTTAGCTGGCCTTGATCTTATGGATTTGTTTTTTGGATGAAAGAAGTCTAATCCAAATCCTAAAATTGCATTCAGGAGAAGCTGTATTTGAGCTATGTGTGAGTGTCCTCTAAATGTGCAGAAACTTTGAAGGAGTCTTTAAGCAGTCATGTGTGATGGATAAATGTTGATTAATGCTCATGGAGATTAAAGCAGTGATTGCAGGTGCACAAAAAATGGGATGAAAATTAAATGTACATTGATCTGACAAAATCTATTTTCAGTTGAGCAAGCATACCAGAGAACGTCTCATACAAATTACCTTTTAAACATGCTAACCCCTTCTTTTTTCATCTCTGTCCCCTGAAACACTTTCTCCTCTTCTCCAAAGATTATTTTCTTTTGTGGGATTTTTTACTCCCTCACCTAGGGATGTTCCGAAGCAATTACCGTAAAGGTACATTTATATTACTACTAGCCAAATAGTTTAGAAGTAAGGGAAAACATTAGTGAACACCTGATCATAGAGTCTGTAGGTAAACAACGTCAAATTAATTTTCAGTGTGTGGTTAACGTTACCAGAGATAGCTCCACCAGCCTTCTGTCCTCCTAACAAGTTAATGTCCACATGGCTGTGCTGGTTACACATTGCTTAGTTTGAGTGGTTCAATGGCAGTTTAACCAAAGCAGACATTAAACTATATGCACGTTATAGATCACGATATTGACAAACTGCAACGTGCAAAGAGATCCTGTATGTCATCGGTGCTTGTTTACATCCGGGTAATAGAGCATTATAGTATTACAGAAGTAGCCATTAACCAGAGCTGCAGCCCTGGCTAGGGGCAGGAGGCTACACTACAGCTTAGACACAACAAATGATTGGTAGTTCAGGTCAACAGTTATTAAAATATTAATATTTAGTCAAACCTACTAGTAAATCTGGTGCCAGCTAGCAAGGGTTGCCTGAACCTGCTCATCTCAAACTTCAACACAAATGCAGATAGTTAGGTCTGAAACATTAGGTCTGACATCTCGAGAGTGGTTCTCAAAACTCAAAGAAATACTTGAAATAAAGCACAAGAGAAGTATAAATAGTGTTGATTAATAACAAGTGAAAGTGGACAAGATTTTCCTTGGAGCTAACAGATGCAACATAAGCATAAATTATAATTTCGTGTCATCTCACACTCACAGGAACTTAATGACAAATATTCAGAGAAAAGTTCTGCTAAATAAGACAAACAAGGCAAATGTCCAATTCTTCAATTCTGTGATGCACAAACAGGAGGGCGGGTAGCGGTGTGTGTTTTTTTTTCTCTTTGCCTGCTTTGTTACTTCTCTAATATTCTGTTCATCCTCTGGACACTGTGAAGGCTTTATCAAATCTGCCTCCAGCTAAGATATCCGAGATTCCAGAATAATCCACTCTCTATCCCTGTGACCGTGTGTGCAACCCTGAGCCCTGAGCTAGCTGCACTGAGAAGCGGTTAAGTCAACAGCAAGGGCTGCACACATGCACACACACACACACACATACACACACACACACACACACAAATGAAGAATGCAAGCAATCAGCCCTGCATGACAGTGCCAACTAATCATACATATTTACCACAAACATAAGCCATCTACAATTCTAAAAACTTGTATGCAAGGCTATTATAACCTGTGTTCCTCTTAATGATCAAGTAACACATTTCTCTGACTTCTGCTCTATGAGAAAAATGAGCAACCCACTCATATCCCCAAACTTTGTGTAAATACACACTCACACATACACACATGCTTATAAACAAAGCTTATATTGGCTAACTCAACCACACTACATTTCGAAATGTGCCTGCCTCTGGCTGTATTTCTTGAATTCGGCAATCACAATAACAGTCCTGGGAACCAAGACAAGCATTACGGTTGCTTGAGAGATTAGTTTTTCCAAACATGAAGATCTCTGCAGGGCTGATAGAGCTACCTTGACAGGGCATAGAGAAATTAAAGAAATTAAAGAATTATTCCCTCCTTAACATGGGTGTTTTTCGAAAAAGCAGACAGCCAAGATGATACACAGAGAACAAAACCAAAGAGCAGTGTGGCAGAAAAGAAGTAGCCATGGGGAGTTGGTGGTGAAGAGTGGGGAAATTTCTCCATGCACTTACACCCACTGAGGTTTGGCACGGTGCACAGTGGCTTGGCAGGGTTGGATTCAAAGGTGGGGTCAAGACTTCACCCTCCGGGAGGCCCCTTTATAGCTAATTACTATCCCACTGTGGCAAACCTGACCTCATGCAGGAGCACTTGGGCAGAAAGATTCATGAGGAATACCAAGACATGAGAGAGAAGAGTGAAAACAGTAAGACAAACAAAGACAGGAAATGATCCAGTATAAAGATGATAAGTGAATTAGCATCTTAACATCTTGTGAATCTGATAAATCCAACTCTCATGCTTCCTGAGGCCAGAAGCACCATTTTGATGAGATATGATTTTTTTCATTTTTTCGCTAGTGCAGAAACAAAAAAGAGACTTTTGCTGCTTTAATTTCAGCTAAACAAAGCAAAAGTTGTACTGGCACATGCACGACCGAAAAGTGAAGTGTAAAGGCTGATTTATACTTCTGCGTCTCCCCTACGCAGCAGGGGCTGACGCGGACATGAGCCCCACATACTTGTGCGTTGATGTGTTCGTGTCGCGCAGCAATTCTATGCCGAAACACTTGAGGGCAGTGTGGTCTCTCTGATAGCCGGCCGCCTGTTTCCAATCCTGCTACGATCTCTGTTAACTTTTCCACAGAGATTCAGAGCGTGTTATGTTAATCTACAGCTGATACATGTTGCTGTTTATGATACAGACATGATTACATGAAGAATAGAGAGGAGGAGATGAAATACACGGCCGATGTGCAGCCGATGTCCGGGATCCCGGAAGTGCTGTAAATGCGGGAAAGACAAAGCCGCCGAGCGGACCAATCACAGGGCTTGCGGTCCGCGTCGGCTCTACGGGGAGTTACATTTTGGGGGAGGTGCACGTCAGCTACGTGCGTAGGCCTCTGCGTAGGTTCGGGAGCTACGCGGACCCCCGGCATAGGGTACGCCGTTGATTCAACGCAGAAGTATAAATCAGCCTTAAGTCGACTGGCATATATCAAATTATAAAGTGCATACTCAAGTGGATTCCTTGCATCTGTTTCACACAAGAATGCTTGAAATATAAATGAAAATGGTGAAATGTTACACTTCAACAGAGAGAATACAGATAATCAGAACATTTTCTCCAAAAATCTACATACCATACTTTGAGTTTTATTGTTTGGATTACACTTGAGGTGTCTTATGTCTGCAACTTCTCTATAGCAGATTGTTGCTATGAAGAACAGGCTGTCGTTGTTGATGCAGCTGTAACCACAGTCTCGAAAGAACTAACAGTGATCATATAAGGCTGCACATTCGAAGTCCAGTTCATTTGACAGAAGAAATGATAAAAGCAGAGAAAAAGCAGGAGAAGTAATAAAAAACAAAGACCTGTAGGCTAAGGTTGGAAAAATCTACAACATTGAAGACGAACTTTGAACTACAGACTAAGCTGAACATGGTATGGGATACAGCTAAGATTAAAGGTTGTGCGTGAACAAGAAAACGGCATGACTTAAGAAGGTGCTATGCTGATTGAGGATATGTCCACCTTGCCATACTTCATCATTGGTGAAAAATGTCTGTTCATCATGGGTAATAACAGCGAAATTAGATGAATTTCAGAAATGTTTAGTTTGGGGGCACTAGTTCGGCTCAGCACTTAAAGCATGCGCCCTATAAACAAATCTACAGTCTCCACAGCAGCAGTCATTCCACTCCCCACATTACACATATCTCTTTAGATGTCCCATCCAGAAGAGGCCAAAATGCCCAGAAAAAAAATAAATAAATAGAAATGTTGGCGTTAATGAAAAAAGACGGAGTAAGCTCACTTTAAGAAGGCTACAGAGTTAAATGGACGTAGCTCTTACTGGAAGTACAACAGACTTTTTTTTAATTAGTTTTTACGAACTAAAATTGTCTCAAATAAATATTCAAACATGAATCAATGTTTTGGGTCGAATAATACATTTCTCAAACAAACAGCTGATAGTAAGTAGGGTATTTACTTCAGGTCGAGAATCAGCAAGTCTGGGGTTTCATCGCGCTATGATGACCCACTCACTATACATAATTCCTGACCTAATGTAAGTAGTTTTTTTCCCCTGTTTTAAACCACTTAATTCCACATTTAATTAAAAGACCATTACTCCTCTGGCAAAAACTCAGTGCACAGCCTCTTTTAATAGGATGTAATGGGTCAGTTTCCCCTCTCAGAGCTTCATTATAATGTAACATAGCTGAGGAAAGATTTAGCTCAGGGGCACTTGAGAGAAAAAAAATCGAAACTGTGAATTCAACAGCTTTTTATCTCATCGCCCTGACACCACTTGACCCCTTTCAGCAATCCACTTGTCCTATTGTGTCAATGACACCATGCAATAGAGAATACAGTGACAAGTGTACAAGTGTATTGTCTCATTAACAGATCTTTGTATCCACATTAATCTCAAATACTGCCTTGTTTAGAGCACAAAGGTATCATGAGAATATATTCAGCATGCATGATCAGGAATTCCAACCTTTCATGGAAGATAAAAGGAAGTGAATTTCATTGATGTATCATGCATGTTTGCATATTGCGCAGGCCACCACATGCTGGCTTTTACACTGAGGCTCAGAATAATTAGCTAGCTGAGGAACTAATCAAATATGTGGGTTGAAAGACCATTTCAGAAAGTTATCAAGGTGAAGAGCAGTTTCATCTCCCTTTGTTTAGATGAGGAACCGGAGGATACATTACGAAACTTAATGATGCAAGAAAATAACTGAGCTCAAGTCACCCAGTCTTCTCTCATCGGTTGGTCTTATACTGGCTTTGAAGGAGAAACGTACAGGAGGAGAAGAAAAATGGTTAATAGAAAAATCCTAATTGCTCATTATGAAAATGTCAACTGTTGTCTGCTCAGGAGCGTGGGCTCTTGAGAGGTGTGGTTAAATTGGGCTCATGTTATCTATTTGTGATGCTCTGTTGTGCATGAAGACACTTTGAAGCAGCAACTCAGGTGCTTCCTTCAAGAAATTGTGTTAGTGATGCTGTTGAGGGTGTTAACAGTGTTGTGACAAGTGTAATTTTCTCTGTCTTTAAAAAGAATAAATGAAAGAATTCAACATGGCCAGTGTGTCCCCACTGAACAGATGGTTTGTAGAATGCCATTTTGAAGCCAGGATTTTGGTATTTGGCTTTCGCCATCTTGTCATATTTGCAGCCAAAATTAACTGAAGTTAGAGTTGATGGCACGTCTCTATCCTGTTTGAGAGGTCCAAGCGGTATAGTGCCTTTACAAGCCCAGGTAGCGACACCCAGAGCACACTCAGCTTTTTTTTAATATTTCTCTCAAAAAAAAGACATTTATTTATAAAACTATTTTTTCTAGAAAAGATGAATTAAAGTTAACAATTTAGAATATATATATTTATGGAAAATGTTTACTGAGGTGATGAATCAACTCAGAGGAAGTGTCATTTTTCTGTGTAGTTATATCATTTGGCCTGTTTTTGCAACTGATGGAGTCGCACTCTGTTGGACATTGAAAGAATACATGTTTAAGGCATTTCTACTTTGATATCTGGAGCCTCTATCCTTTTCTTGATGAGTATTTCTCAGAAGAGCAAAAAGTCTAAACAAAACATAGGAGCTCTTCGCCATGCACATATACTTAATAACAGCAAATGTATTCAGACGTAATGTTAACTATGATAAGATTTATGCCTTGTCACTGCTACCACCAGACGTATTTGAATTGTAACAAAAGACACAGGTGGGACAGACACTTCATTCCTCGGAAAAGTGGCTGTGAAGTAATTTTCTGTATACAAAAGGAAAAACACATACACACCTTCTCATTGTGAGAGTGAGAGTCAAAAGACCCAAAGGAACCTGCATATCTATTATTCTCTACCCACGCTGCTGACTGCAGACCTCCCACTTACAGATGGCAGACCTCACTGTTCTCACGACAACTGAACTGCAAAATTATCATATGAATCCTTGCAAGGTGCACGGAGAGAAGAGCAGAGGGAGAGGGATTAACAATAAGCTTTTTTTTATACCATAATACCTGTTGTTCATCTGCTCATCATGCAAACCAAAAGTGTGAATAAGCTTTAATGCTCTTTGAACACTCTCAAAGAGGATTCGTCCACCTGGAAATTTAACTGATGAAATCCAAGGAAAGCAACACTATTGGCAAAACAGCGTCAGTAAATTATAAATTCAAGAATTAATCTTGTGGTACCCCAGGACTCACTCAGGTGATCCATGAAAGACTTTTTTTTTTACATTTTTCCTTGTTCAAATAAACAGACGCTGCAAAATAAAATAAGAGCAGCTGTATCAAAGTGAAATGGATCTGTATTTTCTGCTATTTACCTGTATTGTCTCTTTTTACCTTCAGCCTGAGCTGGGTTTTCTCTGCTCTGTCGCCCGGCTGTAGTGCTCGGGATAATAGAGGATCTCGTAAGTATCCGTACTGTGCAATAATGAAAAACGCCCCATGCTGCAGGAGGAAATGGGAGATTTCATAATCCGTCTGAGGCCTTGGCCCTGGTCGCTGGTCCATGGAGAGAGTCTCATTAAACTTCTCATTAGTAACACACTGAGCTTCTGTAATGACTGAATGCATATACAAATCACCTCCGACATGAAAGGAGGGAAAACAACAATGGACCTAGGCTGCATCCCAGTGCTGCCAACTCCTCTGATAAGAACATTTGTACTTGGTAAATGAAACAGTTATGCACATCCGTTTACAGTCTGTAGAAAAAATGTGTGGAATGAAATAATTTCTGATTACATTCTTTACCTTACATATGCATTAGATCTAAAGATAAACCAACTTCATGACATGATGCATTCAAGAACAGTGGGACACAAAATTAATCAACATCTGATCTGCATCTCTGGCAGCAAAATCAGAATCAAGTACCTTCCTTTCCACCCCATGCTGCAATTTATGCTGTTTATTTCAATATATGAATTATTAAAGAAGACACTAATGCTCACACATATATTCTAGGGCTGTTGCAATACGATGAGTGGCAAGGTGCCATGATTACTTCTGCGGTGCAGAGGGGCTGAGACTGTGTGGGTGAAAGCGCTGTTTGAGGAGGCTCTGACATCCAATCATATTTTTATTAGCAGCCAGTCACATGGAAAAAATATCAAAAATATCAGGCCAAGCAGCAGGTTTTCTTGGAATGGATATATTAAATTTGGCAAATTATGTTATAGTATATAGTTATGGTATTTAATTCCTTTTTTTTTCTATCCACTATTGTCTTTTAAAAGGGGAATAACACTGAAATGGAAAGAACAGCTGCTGTTGTGTACACTTCTTCAGTTTAATAAAGCTCCAATTCAACGCATTTGTTCCCTGAGGGACGTGCATATATCAAATTTTAACCATATATCTGATGAAAAATAACAATAAGACAGATGGTAAAGCACACTCTTTTCCAAATTATGACAGGATGACCAACTAGAAGTGAAATAAAGCCATCACATTCTGACTTGACATGAGCTGAGTTGAGAGGGCTCTGCATGTGTGTGTATGCATGTGTGTGTGCATGCATGCAGATGTTTGCACGGTCTGCACGGCTGCTTGCCTCTGCAAATGAAACTTTGTATGAACACTCTGATCAGTGCACCCCCTCGGCTGGAGTGGAGCCTGGCTATGAATATCAATTTAGCATTTATCGCTGGTTGCTCTCCCCCTGACGGCCCACCTGACACAAAGGAGAATCAGCTTTCTGTTTGTGTCAGCATTTACCAAAGAAACCTCTGCATGGCTTGAAAGAGGGAGGCTCCTTCACCCAGCCCTCCTTACCTCAAGGGCATCAACAGACTCTGTGTGTTGTCTGAGTTGTATGAAAGTGGATCATGTTCGGTGGCAGTCTCAGGCTACAAAAGATCTTTTTAGGCTGTCATGTATCACAGTAGCTGGAAAAGCCAACCACAAAGAAACCACATGTCATCTGAAGCTCAGCACAATCACATGTCCACTTACAAACAAAATAGAGGTTATAAACACACTTACACACACAGATAGAAATTACCCTACTAATGCCATGTAAAGTATTGACAAAGCTGATCACCATTGGCATTTTTTAGGGAGTGAATGATCCCAAGCAGCTTGCATATTTCAGACTAACCATAGTTTATCTTGATCTCCAGAGTAATCAACACCCTGCATTCATGTGTCAGCCAATCCTAATTCACTACTGACTTGTTTTTTACAACACAAAAGCTTGAGACAAGCCACACCTTGGGATAATATATTTGCTGGTGGTGAGAAATATGACTCATTTTTCCTGTTCAATCATTTCACTGTAAGGGCTGATTGGAAAAGACGTGAAAAAATATTGTTGTTCATGTAATTGAGTTCTTGTAGGGCAGACGGGATTGATTGTGTGGGAAAATTAATAATCATACCATGTTCTCACGAAGTAAGTGAAATGGAAATGCATAAGAGAGCATTCAATTATAAGTCACTTTTAAAAAAGCAATGCTTTCAGCAAACTTAAATTACAGAACAATTAAATCTATTAGTGTTTCACTCTGATTTCTAAGTTTGGAAAAAAAATCATCTGATGATCCTGCCAGGGACACAAAAAAATACTAAAAAACTGTCTGCTCCAATAGCAGTGGGAAGGCGGCAATGACACAGAGACCCCACTGCTCACACTATGCTCTCATTATCTGCTGTGACTCCAGGTCTTCAGTATTAGCCAACAATTAGCACTCTACCGGACCATCTGCTCTGCCAGCACGGGTGAGAGAGAGAGTGCGATGGAGAAGAAGGAAAGAAGAAATATGCACCATGTTATTTGTGGAAATAATAGCGAGAAGAGAGGCCAAGAATGGAGACAGCAATGGTCCGCAGAAATTATATGTTAATTACGAATAAATATAAATCCAAGCTAATGTTCTGAAATAAAAAATAGCTTTCCTCTTTAGCATATAAGTGGAGACCATCTATCTTGTAAAAAAGCAGGCTACGATAGGTGGGCTCAACATTTAAAGCCTTGAATTCTGGATCTTTGTCATTTTCATCTTGGGTTTTTTGAACCATAAGTGACCACATTTGGACAAAAATTAGGGGGGGGGTTTGCTTGTCTTGGTTGAAAAGTCGTCATGTGAGGGACTTACATCAAGCATCAACCACTTTGCAAATGTACAGTGCTTTATCAATTATTAAACTCTAAGTGGGAGCACAATTTATCAATCAAATATTGTGCAGTATTAAGAAGACTTAGAACCAGTAACTGACACCATCATTTCTTTTGGAAAATGGGGAGTTAATAGATGAAATTGAGGTAGGTCATTTTTGTATCATTGCTTTTATATAACCCCACTTCTTTTTGCAACCAGAGGAGTTCCTGCCTAGTGGCTTTTTGAAAGCTTGTGGGATAAAGGGACTTCACTGTGGACGGCATCTTGTTTATTTCATCACAAAAACTATAATAAAGGAACTGAAAGTGTTTCTATGTTGTGTATGCCACAAAGTGTACAAATATCAGGCACCATATCTTTAAAATGCCAAGAGCAACAAATGCAATCTCAGGGAAGGCTAGCTGGCTTTTATGTTTATTGTTGAAGCCTTTTTTTCTGTGTTATTGTTGCCTGTCTCGTCATGTCATTTGATAAAGTTGTTAAATGTTTTTGTTAGCCTCTGTAAAAGTTTTCTGTGAAAATGAATTTCTACCTGGGGACAATAAACAAACTTACTAACTAAGCTGCAAGATTCAGTCTTACTTTGCCTATTTTTGGCTGGTTGATATAGGTCATCATCCTGAATACAGCCTAACCACAGCGTATTGTACAAGTCAGCATCTTGTCAGCTTTATTCGCTAATTCTCACTTCAGAAGGTGGCACATGAAAGCATTTCCACTTTTCATTTTGGAAACTGTGTCTTATCCAGGAACAATAACCTAAGGGAAGGGGGGCATTAGCGGGTGTTGATACTACCTCCGAAACGCCTCCCAGGCACCAGAATAGAAGGTCAGAGTCAAAGCTCAAAGTCTGATTGAACCCAAACTGATATGAAATAATTCAAGCACTGAACTCTGAAATCTTGTGCATTGGTTAGGGAGAAACAGTAGATGCAGGGACAGGCTGAAAATAGCGTAGCTGCTTCAAAGCACTAATCAGTCTCGACAAAAATGTTTAAACATCACTGAGCACTGTCATCTCATACTGAACTCAGGTGTGCCTGTACCCTAGAACATCCTCTGAGGCCCCAGCTGTGTTATGCAACTCCTCTCATCAGTTTGGGGACCTTTTGATCTTTTTCTATTCTACTTTTTTGTACAAAATACACTACACTTCAGCCGCCTCCTTGTCCTGAACAGTCTTACCTTCTGTCTGATCTCCTCCTCCATTTTGACTGGGGAGCCCAGCTCAGCCACCTGTTTCACTCCCTCACTGGAAAGGCCTCCATATTCCCACAGCACATAGTTCCTCGAGTGGGAGGAACCAATGATGGCTGACCAGTGATTGGCCCGACCTGGTGGAACAAGATAATAGAACACCTTTTTAGATGGACAAAAAACTGCAATTTATTGATTGCATCATTCAATTACTTGCTATCTCTCTAAATGCACAGTGGCAGGGATACCAATGATGACCCATCAGTTGATTGTTACATTTATATGTTGACTGACGGACAAAAATCTGGTTTTGGTTTGACACATTCTTTAGCAAACATTGACTAAAGGCTGATTTATACTTCCGACCTAAGACGTGAGCACCACATACTTGTGCGTCGATGTGTCCGTGACACGCAGCAATACTCCGCTGAAACGCTTGAGGGCAGTGTGGTCTCTCTGATAGCCGGTAGCCTGCTTCCGACCCCGCTACGATCTCTGTTTACTTTTCCACAGCGATTCAGAGCGTGTTATTTTAATCTATAGCTGATACACATGCTTTTTATCATACAGACATGATTACATAAAGAATAGAGAGGAGGAGATGAAATACACAGCCGATGAGTGGGGATCCAAGAGGTGCTGTAAATGCCGAAATACAATGCCACACGGACCAATAACAGGGCTTGTGGTCCGCTTCGATTCTACGGGTAATTACATTTTGGAAGAGGTGCACGTCAGCCATGTGCGAAGGCCTCCGGCGTAGGCTACGCCGTTAATTTGACGCAGAAGTACAAATGAGGCTTAAGAATTCTTCCTACATTTGTATAGCACTTGACATACTAACACTTGATCTTTATACTACCTCTGAATCCTTCCATTTTCTCACTCACTAGATCTCCTCACACAGGGCAAATGTGTGTTTCCTCAGGTGGCAAGGGGCGCTCTACATCTGCATCACACCTTAAGGAAAGCTGTAACGGAACAGTGTTACTGTCCATGATGAACCATCAGAGGCAACAGGACAGGCTAAAATATACAGAGCCTTACACAACCTTAGAGACAGCTGACGCTCAAGCCTTGCTGTAAGCTCAACAGAAGTGTAAAGCATAATAAAGCATGGAGTACAGCTGTTCATCTTGTACTGATGGGCTTCCTGGTGATGTTTACAAGACATGTTGGGCTATCATAACTATCTCACTGTGGGTCTGACATACCTAAATCACCAGCACTGAAACTGGATTTCTCATATTCTTTCATTATCCCCCTCTGCTGTCATATTATCCCCCTGCTTACTATGTCATTATGCAACTAGACTAGAATGACATCACCCCGAGTGCACAATGATGATTTTACAGCCCCAACAGAGTCCTTCGAGTCAACTGAAGATATAAAGCTCAGCTGGTTTAGGCATCTTATTGAGCTGAATGATTATCTTTATGTCACAAAATGGAATCGTTCACGAGAACCACTTTACCACATATTTAGTCGAGGTGAGGTTCACCCAGTTGGGTTATGGGTCTGCCTCATATCTCAGTGCCCTAAATAGAGCCCTTACTCTGCAGTTCTGTAAGTCACCCTCTCCACCTTCTGCTGTTTCCCAGTGTGAGTCTGACCACAGATTAATTGCACTGATATCAATCTCTGTGTCTGCAGAATTCCTGTTATACTGTGGTGTGGAAACTTGGAAAAACGTGGATGTAGTGTTTCATAGGTCACAGCAGGCATAGTAAATTTTCATGCAGGATGTTCTCAAATAGGATATTATTTCCATAACTTTTTTTTCCACCCAAAAATGCTTTTATTGAGCTTTGGAACAATGCTTTGAAACAAAGCCACAGGGATCATTATACTGGGGATCCAATCATCATTCTGGGAGTACCAAATGATGATTGTATCAGCTATCGCAGGATTAGTGTCCATGCTGGTGGACTAGTTGCCCAAATAAGACAGGTACAGATGTACTTGCTCAGTGAGCAACACATTTCACAGTTTTCAGGTACTACTTTCAGGGTTTGTAGCAAAAACCCTATATATTAAATTCTAAATAGAATTTTGACTATAACTTGTTTAACATTTTTCAAACATGCATAATTCGCTTTTTCATTAAATTTTTCATTTCAAGAGGGCAACTTTTACAACCTTCCGTCAGTCAACCGCAGAGAAATGAAGAACTTCTGGACAGCTACATAAAATAAATATGAGTTAGATTTTGTCTTTCATTTACCACTACATGTCATGAGTAAATATGATTTTAATATGTTTATAATAACTGTAGTGCCATGACAAAGGACATCATTCCATATTTTTAAATAATTAAATTTCAAATCTGCCATGTTGAATAACCAAACTGGGCTTTAACTGGGCTTTAAACTCTGTCTGGGTGGCTGCTTTTGGCATTGAACATCTTTTTTGAGTTATATTATGTACTTGCCCACTTTCATGAGCCTAAATCTACAGCAAACAACTCATTAATATGTTTGATTCTCTCCTTCACAAAAAACTGAAGGCTCTAAATTGATTGAGTGCATCTTGCGATAACAGTATCCAGTCTGCAATGACAAAAATTGTGTCCCTGTTAAAGACCAATGATGGTAATATTGTTGAACTTGCCTGATGAACACGTAATGGCAAAGTCAATATAACCTCTTGGGGTCTGGATGTGTTTTTAACAATAAAAGGTGTCCTTTTCCTTTACTGGCAATGGGTTTGTTGAGTGCTTTTGTGCTCCAGGTGAATCACATTTGCAGCTTTGTGAGGATGCACCTTGAGGGCTCCAAACTACCTTAGCCGTCTGCAGAGGGGAGGTTGATGCTTGTTGTTTCTATTCAGGCCATACGAGAACACCAGAGCATCAGGTTTTGGTTACTGCGAGTTGAATGCATGATTTGGTTCAATTTGTTAGTATAAGCTTATCTCAGTACTGGCTGGGATAACATCAAAAAAATGATGAGTACTTCTAAAACCAGTGGTCTAGAAAAACACTGGGGAACAACTCACAAATCCAGTAGATAGTTTTTGTGTATGTCTAAGTATGTTTGTACTAGGGATGTACATTTTAAGTATTTTCCGTGATCGATTTTTGGAAATGTTAACTTTCAATTATCGATTAATTGATAAAAAAAAAACGCATTATTCTTACATCAAAAACATGACCAAATAGGTTGTTTTCCCCCTAAATAATATTTTCTGCAGCAACAAAATGCAAATAACAGACAGGATTGAATATGGGCACATGTTTGACATGCAGAATATCAACGATCAGGCTCATAAAAATATTCTACGCAGACATAATCTTATAGAGTGAAGGCTGAGACTACTAACAGAAAATTACTTCAGACTCACAGTGTCCAGTTTTCTGTCTACTCGTTCTTATTGAGAGAAATAAACATGTGTATTCGGTCAGGTGTCAGCCGGGAGCGCAACCGGGTCATAATCAGTCCCACTGCAGAAAAGCTCAGACGGCTCTGATGTTGCTGGTCTGCAAACATAGTGTACCTGAATTTCCCACCTGCCTGTTGCCTTCGTATCCAAAGGTGGGAAATGTCCAGTTTATAGTTGTGAACCTTCGTGTCCATGTCGTTGTTGGCAGCAGTTTTGTATTGATCCTCTTTTTAAAAAGCGCACGTGGAGACCTGACGTGCAGCCGCAGCCGCCAGCAGAGCATCTCCGCTTTGCGCAACACCTTTAACAGCTGATTCACATGAAACATGCTTTAAACTTTAAACACCTTCCTGATAGCTGAGTGTAATATGAGACCACATGATGTTTGTTCCACGTGACGGAAAATTGATAACAAAAATGCGTGTTTCGAGTAATTTCTTATAAATCAATTAATCAATAATCGATTAATTGTGGTCATCCCTAGTTTGTACGTTATGACTGAGGTAGAACTACAGAAGCAGATGATGGTTTGTTTGTTTGTTTGTTTTTGTTTTTTACAATCTACCCAGAAATCAATCTGTTTTTTTCTTTACTGCCAACCTTACTTCAAACATATGGCTTCATATTTTTGTTAGGACCTTGATGAAATTTAGAAGTAATTTGTGCCCCAGGCTTTCATAAATTTCTCCCCCTTTGCAGGCAGGAGGGATTGCCGAGCTCTAAATAACTTTAGCATTATGGCCCCTGTTGGCTGACTTATATCCATCACTAGCTTCTTTGGCCTAAGGTTGATGGAGTATTAGATTTACTACAAAGGTAGGTATAACCTGGAGTCAGTCATCTCCTTTGTAATGCTGTCTGGCAGGGTTGAGAGCTAGTGGTCAGAGCTGTGGCAGGTTTCAACCGTTAACTTTTAGTCAAGATAAATCAGGGGTTGTATAGCAGTGAACTTCTATGCTACTGTGTTTTTATCTTTTAAATGTGTATTAATGACCCTGTGATAGTTGTAGAGCTTTGTTAAGAACGTGGAGCTTGATAAGAGAATGACTGCTATTTTGTGCACACTATAAAAGATTATATGACTCTTATCTTTTATGTATAGTTAAAACTATGAACAACCCCAAAGACTGAATAAAGATATCTAACTCCAACTAAGTGGCTTTGCAATTTGGGGATGGACAGCAGGCTTGTTGTGCAAGTGATGCAGATGGGTGAACTTGGGTTTCCTACCCAAAAAAAAAAAGTCAAATATCTCCATTAAATAGCTCACTATTGATTTATTGTTTGATGTTCATTATAAGTTATAGTGCAAATTAAATATATTGATTTAACAGTTGTACAATATGGTCAAAGGCCAGAAATCGATATGGTGAAGAAAGGGTTTTCTTGGTTAAGATGGACTTTCAAAAAAAAAAGGCAGCTAGAAGGCAGCTGTCCTTTTGGTGTATATGTTCTCAGTCCAATATTTAATGTATTGTTTCACTTGGGTAATAGATAAATCATTATAAAAAGGTGATCTATATTTGATTTACTTTCTTCCCCTCTTTCTCTTCATTTTTGCCATAAATCCTGTGACATGTCTTTGATAACCTTTGTTATTCTCTGTCTCAATACACTATGTCTGACTGAGCTTTAGTCGTATGGGTTCAATAGATTATAGGCTTTATGACTTACAATCAGGGCAAAAGTCAAATACAAAAAGAACTGTCATGGTTTTGTGGCCTATTTTACTGCGAACTGTCAGGCCTATCGTTCCGGCATTAGAAGGGCTCATGTTAAAAACACGGTTGGCCTAGCAGTGTAAGCATGCAATGCAGCTTGTTCACAGGTTCAACTCCCGGCCATGACCATTTGCTGCATGTCCTCCCTCACTCACTCTCTATTCTTCACATTTCCTCATCAGCTGTCCTATTCACTAAGGGCAAAAATGCCCCCTCATAAAACAAAAGGATGCCTTTTGACACTACTGCATATCTCAGGTAGCGAAAAAAGGAACTGTATGCACCTGAAAGACAAAGTGGAATGAAGAGTATGATTCTCATTAGTTATTTAATTGGAAATGGGTTGTATGGATTGTAACCGGGTTGTATTTAGTAAATGATATCATACAGTGTAATATGTGCAGTTTTCTCATATAAAGTTTCATAGGATATGACTTTGTGCAAGGAGAAAACCAAATGTTGCCTCATGAGAGACAGATGGATACAGAAATACACAGCTTGGCCTATCCTCTTTTAAGATGATGTGTATTTGTGTACCTGTGTGTAAGAGTGAGTCACAAACCAACTACTCACTCTGTAAGACAGTAAATTAGGGCCTCTTTCGATTTCAGGGTTTATCTTATTCCCCTCCAATCAGTGTATTGATCTGACCGGCGAGGGCCTGATTTAGACAAGAGAGGCAGTGTAATCCTTAAGTCCATTCGCATCCTGATAGTGTGGCTCAAGGTTATACACACATCACACCCAACAATAGTAACAATATAGCTCAACAGCCACACCACTATTCAGAGCCATGTATGGAGGCTAAATCATGCACATGGTGGGAACAATTCCTCTTTGGGGCTACGTTGCAACAATCAAGATAAAAGGATGAGGCTGCATATCATTTGTATTTTTGCTATTGGCAACATATCCTATTAAAAGATCAAAATCAACAATGTCTTAATCCATTTCTCGATTATTTTCAACTTCCCATCCCATCTCTCAGGCCTCTAGCCCAATCGTTAACGATCAAGACAAAATCTCAACAAATTTTGTATCACTATTAACCTGATTTTCTTAAGGTTGAATTATACCTCAAGAAGTCTATGTGATAGTCCCTAACAGGAGATACTGAATAGCCTGTTTGATCCTCTGAATAGAGGACTTTTGGATTAAAAAGTAGAGGGGGAATTGTGACATACCTCACCTGTTGCAGTTTTAAGGCTTTAATGGACTTTGGAGCTAAAAATGACCAAATTAGGAAGAGAGGTTGGGGTAGGTACCATGCCATATACAGTACAATTGCATTATTTAGCTAAGCTCAGCCTACAGTGGTGTTTATTTGTGAGGTACAGCCTACTGTAGCAACCACTTTGCCGAGACTCACGCCACCCCCTCTGCTGTTCACTTGTTGTCCTAATCTGAAAAGTCTTTCCACTCTAACTAGTCCTTCACAAGGTTTATTTACTTAATAATATACTGCTCTCTTACTATGCATGACCATAACATAATGAGTGAGAAGAATATTAAAAAGTTATGTGTTTAGGGCCTGTGTCTACTAACAGCAGTTTCTGGCAGAACCCACAACCTTGATTTTAGAGGTCTCATCACTTACTATTGCTAAGTCACTAATGTTATCCACTGGCACTTACACTTTTCTTAGCAGTGACTATTAAGACAGCTCTGCAAACTTAATATTTGCTTTTATTTTACAGAATTGTTCAAAGTAAATGTTAAAACTATTCATCATAATTGTGTTGTAGCATTAGCTACAACTCTACACTTGCAGATAGTACCTACCCCCCAAAAATAAAATAAATAATTGTCGTTAGTTTCTCCTCTGTGCAGGCATCCACTATTGTTTCTGACAAAGTTGATAACAGAAGTACCACTTGATTTTGACAGTTCAGTGAAGGAGAAGAGAAGTTGATGAGTGTGGCAGTGTTTATAAAGTTGAACTATTCTAAACTGAGAGGGTTGTGGACGCTTAGGTCACCCAGCACTTGAAACAGTGATCTACATTTGTTTTGTATTGAGAAAAGGCGCTTTCAGTGCAAAAAGAAACACCTGTAGCGGAAACAGGCCCTAATCCTAAAGCTGGAAACTTATGATCAAGGGCCTGATGGGGATTGACTTGCATTTGGAGCTAGCCTCAAGTGGTGAATCATGGAATTGCAGTTTTTGGCATTTCTGCATTGGCTGCATTTTCAGCCCCAAGTTGCCACTTGGTCTTGGTAAATGGTGAATGGACTTGTACTTATACAGTGCTTCTCTAGTCTTTCTGATCACTCAAAGCGCTTTTACACTACTCATCACATTCACCCATTCATACCCATTCACTCACTGATGGTAGAGGCTGCTATGTAGTGAGGGACCATCAGTGTTAGCTAATCTCATTCGGACACATTCACACACCTCTGAATAACAGAGGGAGCAATTCGGGGTTCAGTGTCTCGCTCAAGGACACTTAAGCATGTGACTGCCGGAGCTAGGATTGAACCGGCAACCTTCCAATTGATAGACGGCTGACTCTACCCACTGAGCCACAGCCGTCTTGTAAGAGACCAAAACAACAGAATATTTCAGGGTTTGTTCTTCAAATGCAATATGGATCAAGGTGTGGGCAGAAATGTTGTGCTTACGTGGATAATCTTTGGGATGAGTCTTTTCTGACCAGTTTCCGAAGAAGGTGACTCTGTACTTTGCTGTTCCACAGGCACAACAGTCAAGCACAGGTTTTTCCGTAGTGTCCCCGTACAGTGATTCTGTGAAGAAATAAATGGAGGGGAGATAAGGGGAAAATAAAAGGTAGAGATACAGAAGACTGTGGAATAGCATAGAGGGATTTCTCATTAATATATCAGAATCACATGAGAGTGGTGCCCATCAAACAGGAGATGGGTGGTTTAGGAAAGTGGGGTGCCCATGGGAGGAAGAGGAGGGGGTGCATGAGCAATGAGAAGGATATGCAGCATGGTTCTTTTGATCTATTGCTCAGTGTGGCTCCAATGTCATGCACCGCCAGGGGTCACACTCATTTACAATCATTCACATGCCAAAGTATAAGAGTGGAGAAGAATGTCCCTGCATCAAAATCAAGAAATAAAAGAAAATTGGGAAAGAGAAGACAGGCTAAAAAAAAAAATACAATCAGTAGGGAGTGAAATAGAAAAGCGGCAGAGTGAATTCATATTGAATGAATAAGAAATTCATGGAGAATTATTTAGTCCATGTCAATAAAAGAGGCCTACCTTTCTCACACATCCGCTTGGTGAGTGATCCTTCATCCTGGAAATAGATTATCCTCTTCTGCACAATGCTTGCCCTACACACAGAGAACAAGAACAGATGAAGGCAGTGAGGGGGAAGTTTGTTGGGGGCAGCACCAAGTGCAGATGTATATTTGCAGGGGGCAAAACTAAGTGTGAATGTCACAACGGGAGAAGGCTGGAGAAAATGAGAAACATTCAAAGATGCTGTGAGATTTTAAGTAGAAAGAGTAGACTGCAGGGAAAGTGAAAAATCCTGCCCTTTAGAGATCTGATCGAGTCTGAACAGTGGATTCTGGCAGATGGAACAGGTGCAGGTATTCATGATCATCATCCTGTTTTTTTCTGAAGACTCCTAAAGCAGGTATCAGAGCCCACAGGGAAATTGCTGTCTTTTAGATGGAGGTATTCAGCGTCTCATACAAAGACCACAAAAAGCATGCATCAGCATTAAGATACACGTATAAAGACATGAGAGGTTGTAAAACTGAAGAAAAAGCTGAAAAAGAGAGAGACTGCAACTAAAAGAGGGATTTTTTTTTTGCACTGAAAAATATCCTTACAGCACTTCGACAGTAAAATATGCAGAAATGTACAGGCACACTACATTTTAGACTGTGCACTGTGTCGATAAGAACTGATTGACAGGCCAACAGCAATGTTTCCCAAAGTGGAGGCCTGGCAGAGGGGAGCTCCTCTAGATTGAGCTGTCTAAGAGGCTTGTTCCTCTGGGTGGTAGGGAACACAGGTCTGAGAGGGGCCTTGACATGTAAATCAGCCTCCAGACAAACCTTTTCAGAGGCCAACAGACTTGAGAAAACAACACCAGAAAACAAGCCTCAAGGCACCTAACTTCCACAAACACCAGGCTTTTACACCAGCCATGGCTGTAGGAAGGTTTCCATGGAGACAAAAAAAAAACCAACAATGAGATGCTGGAGGGACATGCTAGGGTGAGGTCTGATCCAGGTGGGCCAAGTCCAGCTGGACCGGTTGGATGCCATTCATACTGGAGTATCAGGCTAAACTGAGCTGTGTTCTGTAAGCTGAGCTGATCACAGATCTGCTTCTTCTTAACAAGAAAATACAAACAGCAGCATATAGGAAAAGATGCTGTTCATCTAAGTAAAAAATATTTCAACCCAGACAAGCTGTTTATTGTTGCTCAATTCACAGTTTTACAACAGTCTCAAGGACCAATGTGAGCCAGTTTAGTAAGCTGGTCCAATACATCTCAAGCTGGCTCTAAAAAACAATTTTACATTTTGATTGACTGGTTAGGGATGGGAATTTTTACCAATCGCTAACCAGTTTTTACATTTTTTACAGGAAGAGCCAAAAAGCCAAAAAGAGTTAAATGCAATTCTTAAGTCATTATGAGCCTAATGCAAGAATCAAAGGATGAATAAATGAAGCAAGGATGCCATGATGTCAAATTTTGTTTTGGGGACTCATCGCAGCGAGAGGTTGGAGCAGGTGAGATGTTACCAAAATCTAAGTTATCAAAGTAGTTATGCAATAGCGATTCTGTTTGTATTTGACACATTTATCTATCAGATAAAAAACCTAAGGGAGCTTGCTGAAAGGAACAAGGCTGCTGCTTGGTACCACTCTATGTCTGGTAAGGAAGAAAGTGCCAGGTGAACAAGCAAATCATGCTACTTAAAAGTGTGCGTCTTCTCATCACTACCTCACCTTCAATGTAGGGGAAGACCAACAGCACATTCAATCACAAAATTAAATGTATAAGAATCAATGGATAAGCTAACAAGCCAGGATAGGTAAACACAGACAGGGATACAGGGTTATTACTTCCACCTTAGTAAAGCTAGAAGTCTTGTAGTGAGAAAGCACAACAGAGACTTATTTATGTATTGATGTATATTATATTCTACACTCACATAGATGTCATAAATGGGGAATTAAACTATAAACACAAATTTTGAATCAGGCTGTAAACATGTTTATTTCTACTGAAAAGGTTAGCATTCTAATATTGGCCTCCACAGGGACTGACTCATTTTTGGAGCCAGTCTCAAGTGTGTCCACTCAAGAGCTTTTGCAGTTCCATGCTGGCCTCAATTTTCAGCCCTTGATGTTGCCATTTGGTAATAGTCATTTCTGCAAATTGTTTTCTGCAAAAATTCAACAAACCTAGCAGGCGTTGTGGTTTGTCTCATAAATGATTCCAGTTCAGAGGGGGGTTGAATTTGCAAATTTAGAAATTAGCATAACCCAAACCCCTCAATTTTTATAAAATACTTCCTGTATATCTTTTTTTTCTTTTGTTGTAAGAAATTTTCACTCACAAAGATTTTGACCATGAAGGGTAAAAAAAAAGGCAGAAAAATGTAGTGCTGTCGCCCAACATCAGCAAAATAATTGGCCCTAAAAATGTAAATCAATGAACATATATTCAAAGCCATCAAAGGCCTACTAAAGCAGAGCTTGTTAGACTGTATGTGATGCACCCACATGTTGCATTTAGCTGTGCTGATCATGGTAAGCATACAGATCAAAAGGCAGCTCTCTGAGTCAGAAGTCAATAACTTTTGACCTCTCAGTAAGCTTGTAAACAATCAGAATGACTTGTGTTCATTTTTTTGATCTTTATCAAAACTCATTCATATCAACACAACTTAATAATTAGTATATAAGGGATTTTCCCCATGTAAGTAATTGGCAGTCTATCGCTACATATAGCACAACACAACCTTTGTATGCATGGATACCAATGTGAAAAATGCAAACAAAGAGAAAACTGCTGCATGCTGTAAATCCTCTTAAACCACTCTAGTATGCCTCTTAAGAACAAATTTGCACATTGAAGGGGTTCTTGCGTGAAGCCCATTATGAATGTTGATCGATGGGCTTGAAGATAACAATCTGTACACTCAGCATCTCCACGGTAACAGCTGATAACTGTGATATACAACTACTAACATAAGAGTTTCTGTGGTATTGGTATTTATAAGCCTAATTTATTTCTTCAGTTAAGCACTGTGTATGAAAGAGATGGACGGAAAGAAGTAACAACAGATCAGAGAGCTAAAGATCAGTCTACTAGAAAATTGAAGAAACAAAAGGTAATCACTGCGAAAGGTCTATTTCAAACAAAGGTTGGCAGGTCCTCCAGCCAACCTTGTGGGGGATCATGATGGACTGTGAAAGGCAGGTCTGCCTGGCTCAATGAGAGGCTTTTTTATAAATCACATTCTCAAACCAACTATTGTATCCTGATAACACTCTTATACCCATCACCATGAACTCTATGACTTGTGGCGATACCTATTAGCCACATTATACTCCTCAATGATTCGATAGTGCAAGTGAGTGAAGTGTGAGTGAAGTGTGCTTACACACACATTTCTGTGAAATGTGTGTGTAAGCGTATGTTGTCCAGCTTATCTAAGGGCAACTGATAGCTGGCTTGAGCTATATCTCACTGCATAAAAATGGTGTGCAAGCATGGCCATTATTACCAGGCCCCGAGCAAATAGGTAAGATGTACACATACTACTTGTTACACAAATATATCCTCTTAATTTACTGCAATTAATTTAAACTTTTGCTATGTGTTGATTGCAAATTCTCATACTGGTTACTTTGCAGCCCAATACTAAATCACACAAAACTACTATTCTTCAATAAGGACACCACCATATCTGTCTCCTTCAATCTGTATTCTTAATCTAATTCAAACGCGCCATGATTAACCACATTCACACAACATCCGTTTTTCATTCACTGCCCACTCAGGATCAAATGAATAGATACTGTTATAAATACTGGGCAGCTGTAGCCCGGCATGGACAGGCCATCTGGCGTACCGGGCAATGCCCAGTGGGCCAACGCACATTTTTTTGGGCTGGCCCAGGGCTGTCATAACTAAACCCAAAAAGTATATTGTAACAGCTACTGTTTGTTAAATGTGTTCAGTGCAGATGTTCATAATTCCTACAGTGTTGACAGTCAGTGAAGGCATCAGGAAGGCTGTGAGTGGCACGGAGTGCAGCAAGAGGGATGGGCGGAGGTGTGTGAGTGAGAGTGTGTGCGAGCTTGAGGTATGAGAGACAGCCCAGGAGGAGTTGTTAGATCATTCATTCTTTTATTCATTTTCGTTTTTTAGGTGCCGTGGTCTCGGCCGACAGTGACCAGTTAATAAAGCTCTTGTGTTCACGAATCGGCTCGACATCATTGCAGTGTCCGGATGGACGTTACAATATTATAAATCATTTTTATCAATCCAGACGACCCATTGGTTGATTTACTTGAAGGACGGTTTGTTTCATTAAACATTGAAAAGACATCTCTAGCAGTGTTTCTTTGACATCCACTTTCACTTCAAAATGGGAGTTGTGACACTGTGGCCATCTCTCCCAGGATGAAAGTCTCTGTGAGTAGTGAAAGAGCGTATCAATTTTTTAACATGCTTACTCTCTTCCATGTAAGCTGCTGTGCTTTTTATTTTAATTTTTGAAACAACACAATGTGCACATATATCCTCTGGTGTTTCGTGTGCCTTCGCATATCATATAAATAATCATGGTGGGCCGCCATGGCCAAAAATGCCAGGGCTATTTTTTGGTCCCAGTCCAACCCCGGCTGTAGCTCAGTGGTCGGCTCTCATTTGGAAGATTGGCGATTTGATCCCAATTCCTGCAGTCACATGCTGTGTGTTCTCAAACAAGACACTGGACCCCAAATTGCTCCTGATGAAATAGTCAGTAGTGTGTGAATGCGTATGAACGGAATTTTAGAATACTTTGATCCATGATTACAGCAGCCTCTGTCATAAGTGAGAATGGGTGAATGTAATAAGAAATGTGAAAGTGCTTTGAGGGAACAGATTAGAAAAATGCTATGTAGGTGATATAAGTGCATTAAGTCTTCCATTAGCATCAGAAAACCTAACTTCAATATCCTCCCACATTAGTGGTAGAGAATTTGTCAGGAAATACTTAAATCTGTGACCTATGGTTAAGCAGCAAATGGAAAATGTTGATTTATATAATATAGGGAATATAGTGAATTCCTGCTCATAAAGCAACAGTCTTTCTCATACACACCACTACTTATTCTCACATACACAATATAAGGGGTATAATGGTGTGCATTCAAAGTTAGGAAGGCTTATGAGAGGGCAAGTATGATGTATGGCCAAAGCAACCTCTCTTAACATTGATGAAATGATTCAAGGTAAGTGACACCACCAGCGTATCTCTAATTGTTCATGCTTTAATTCAATTCCACCCCTATTTCACATATCGCTCTGAGAGAGAAGAGCACATTCTGCTCTGCTGCTTGCCCACTTCCCAGGTCTGGCTAGACAATCGAGCAGAGTAATGCTTATTTAACACCCAATTTAAATTCTATCTCACTTTGTTGGATCGTCTCCAACGCAGATCCCAATCACCGCAAAAAGTGCACTGATTTGAATGTGTGTGGGTGTGTGTGTGTGAGGGAGTATGTATGCAGGAGTGACAGGTTAACAAAGAAAGATAGAAAGGAGAGTTAAAAAAGCAAGCAGAAAAAAGGATTGTCTTTTTATAACTCCATTTGTATGTATGTAACCAAAGATTAAATTACTTCATTGTGTCCTGTCTGCTGCTGCTATAAACAGTACAAAACAGAAACAATACTTTAATCCACTGCAAAGGAGCAGCTGTATTTACATTTGATTTTGATGGCCCCTCCTGGTCCTGTCAAAGTCCTCCTTGATCCATCCCGTCTTTGTGCAGACGGAGATAAACACTTTCAGACAGCTGCACGTGGGTTTGACATCCGTCTGATCACAGATACACTGTCTCTTTCAGACATCCCATCAGAACATATCCCACTATCCACCATATCACACGCCAGAGGGAGATGACAAATAAATTGCTTCCTACCTACAAATGGAAAGATAAAAGATTGTGGCAACTTCAATGGTCGCTGCAGTTTATGGATTGTATTTTGATATGAGTGACTCTGCCTCTGCAGAACAGCCAGCAGGTTGCAAACCACACCGGTTCAGCTGTGAAAATCACTTCCTGGACAAGAGTACATCTTTTTGTCAGCAGACTATAGCAGGTCATGTTTGATTTCATTAAGTTACCACCTAATGATCAGAATGGAAGCCAATTATTTTCAATCCAATTAAGCATCAAGCTTAACACTGGATTTAGAACAAAGGAGAGTGAAAAGATTGACAAAATCCCTCCCCTGCTTCCCTATTTTCTCTGTAAGACTTGCTGTGAGAGAAGTTTAGAGATAAGATCTGATATTGCTGACAGGACAGTCCAAATTGACACCAATTAATCTGAGGGAAGCTTGGTCCTCAGTTGAATGGTATAAATACATGGCAGATGCATAAAGGGCTGCCCTGTTAGGGTGTATGCTATAGTTTATGATTGCATGTCACGTGTACCACAAATGCTTTTCTTATTAATGCATTCAACACTGTTTAATTGAGCTGCCCTAAGTGACAATTAGCAAGTTTGAACATTTGAAATTTTGAATGCACGAGTGAGTCATCTAGCATACATTGTAGTAAAAATATTGAATAATTAGGAAGATCCTTTTAATGAGAGTTTGGTATACTTTGCTTTCAAATGCTAAAGATCAGAGTTTGTTAATGTTGAGGCTTGTTGCTGTGTTTTATTTTTCACTAAAGAGAAAAGCATTCAAATTGCAGCTCTTACACTTTTTGCAGATTTCATTTGTCAAAAACAAGCTGTAACTTAAAAAGAAGAAATCAAATCTCTCTGCAGACAAGTGCCTGACAGGGTCAAATATCCTTTTTCATAAAGAAGGGCACACAACCTGGATTGTACGTGCTTCTTTGATAAACAGGTCCTGAAAAACAGTGACTCCGCTCTAGAGAAGCTACCATAGGGATTGCTTCAGTGTGATATTCATTTCCACAAAAACAAAAATGTGATACCAGCAATAGAGTCACAGAGAAGGAAACCTTGGCATGATATGATTCTGGCATATAATGGAAGAAAGCTGAAAATAACTGCACTCAATGGTGAAACTTTCAAAGTTGGTGCTCAGAGTTCAGGAGTTTGAATGAGCATCCTTGCCTGACCCTATCATCATCCACCAAACCACCAAGCTCAGTCTTTCCATCTAAAAGACAGCGACAGCCTGTCAATTACACTGCAGCAAACCACTCGGGAGGAGCAAGATTCCCGGGACGGCATCTGAGTCACAGGAGCTTTCTAACAGAAACACACATACACATACTTTAACTACACACACACTTCTAATTTCATGGCCAGATGTCGTTTTTGAAATAACCATCATATTTTACAGACCGGCGGACCAACGGGCAGCTCTTTTGGGATTTGAAATGAAATTAAAAGCAAACATTAGCCCTGCCTGTGGTGGTAATGAAATTTTCCTATCTAAGCTCAGCTGATCTATAATATTATTTCACATTGTTATGTTGGTTCTTTGCTGTGCAGTGTTTGTGTTACCCTACCCTGTCATATTGCAGAAGTATGTCTCCCCTGTTTGAAGAGTTTTTATACAGAAAAGTAGCATTTGCTGGTTGGAGACAGGGGTTGTACCTCTTCAATCAAGACAACTTCATTAAGACATTTGTTGTGTTGCAGCACTGAGGCAAACAAAGAACTTGTCATCTTTTTTTGAGCCCCATAGAAGGAGAGCACAGTAGAAAGAACCCACTCCCAGCCTGTAATCAGGACTTTCACAGGCATCTCTTTTCAACTGTCTACTTCTCACACTTCTCTCTCCCTCCTCTATTGTCTGCACCCTGGTATTACATCCACATCTCTGCACTTTCAACCCTCCATTTCTACCCTGTATTCTCTGTCATACTTTCATCTTCTTCCATCTATTCGTGTGCTTAACTGAGTACAATTCTGCCATCATCCCACTGGTGTCAATGCTGAGGGCAGAAGTGCCGAACAACATGACCTGATGTGAGAAAACTATGACAACGGCACTGTGAAGATGAAAACAAAGAGGAGATGGATAGAAAGAGAGGAGAAGAGAGCAGGAAGCAGAGTGTCACATCAGTGCAAGAGAGTTAAAGAAAGCTCTGGCGGACCATGAAGATACTCAAGCAGGATAAACACGGGGGATTGGGAAGCACATTGACATAGAAAAGAGAAACTTGTAAAACCCTGGCAGGGCGGGGGCCACATAATTGAATAAATTACTGTACTGAAAATGCAACCTTTACTATCACCAGTTAGTAAGTAATATACAGTAGAGATGTGGCAGCAGAGGAACTAATAGGGTACAAAAACAGTTAAATAATGCATTAATCAGGAGGCCTTCTGAGTCACAGTCTCTCAGCATGTTTTGATCTTATTGTCCCACAGGACTGGTTTAATAAACAGATTCCTGCCAAGATCTTTCAGCTGAACATGGCTTAACCATGCAAGCCAAGAGGGACACAGCAGCACAATTGATTGGTACCAATCAACTGCAGTACTCATACTAGAAATAAATAATCTATGAAGCCAACAAGGATCAAAATGGGACTTTCTGCATTGAACTCTACATAGCTTGGAGAGCAACAATGTAAATGAGCTGCATGACAAATAAAGATTAAGTTCACAAACACAAGCGATCACAGCCACATGCTGTTTGAGTGACATCTGGGTCTTTACAAAGTTGTTGGGAACTGTGGCATGGTATAAACTGGCAATCATTTAACCTCTGTTTGACCCAATAAATAAAAAAGTCATCTTAATACAATTTGTCAATAATATTTAGACATAACATCATATTCAAGAATTTCATTTGAAAATTCAGTCTGAATCTAGGAATATTCTGTCAAACTTCCTCCATATATCTGAAGATGTGTGAGGTCCAGAGCCATTCTGCAGGACAGTAATGAGCTACTCTATCTGAGCAAGGTGGAAGCAACAGTATAGACGATGAAACAGGTATCCCATCTGTCAAGTCTAGCTTCACAAGCTCCAGGCTCATCATATGGATGGAAGTGAACTCAGACAGCATGAGAAGAGTGGAGCCGCTGACAGCTGTTCTCCACAAACAGAGGAATGAAAAGCGCAAATTGCACTGAGCTTCAACTTTGTGGATGTGTTTATGCTAGAATACCATTAGTGTAAAAGACAGGACAGATAGTGCCAAGTGATGCACAATTGAAGGTGCTATCAGGAGCTGCAGTCCATCCTTTGTAAATATCTCCCTTGATTCATTTAGTAGGTGGAACTAACTCTTTCTAAAACAGCAGTCTTGCACTGAATTCTAAGTTATTGCTTGCAGTATTAGTAGGAAGCTTATCTTTCCACACTACCAAAACTCAGGTAACAATAAATTACAATTAAACCTTTTAAAAAGAAATAAAATAAACATATCTCAAGCTAATCATCCACCAGTAGTGCACACAAATGTTTAAGGTGTTTGAAATAAGTGCTTTCATCTGTTCAGTATAAACCGCTGTATGCTTACTTCAGGAGGATACAGCCGGAGCCACCAGGGGGCGCAGTCCAAAACACTTGGATGCTAGTGCGTCTGCGGGGAGTGCTCTCTGTCACAGCAGGGGGGCAGTTGGTCATGTACTGTGTTTCCTCTTCATCAATTATCTGTAAAGCAAACACAAACACACACAAAGATTAGACAGTATTTCCATCTGAAACCCCTCCTGCCTTTACTTTGCAGTTTTCTCCTCTTTTCTTGGTTTCCTATTGTAAACAAACAGAAGTCAAGATATATTGGATTTCTTTTGTGCATTAATGTGATTAAAATTAGTCTGCTAGAGTCTGTGATTACAGCCATCTCTAGTTCAACATCTCTTTCACTCAGCCCTTGTGTCTTTTTACCTCCCTCCCTCTCTCTGTGAGCTCTGCTTTTTCCCCCTCCTTTTATCTGTTCTTTGCTAGTGACTGGTCAGTCATTGACCATGGATTCAAAAGTTTTATGCTCATGAAATAAATCAAAAGCTCAGATGTAGAACACTAATGCTGAGGTCAGACTACACAGTCTTTATGTCTATTATGATGGTCACCTTGTTAGATTAGGCGATCACAGAGCCATACATTTGTGTAGTGATTTGACTGATAGATATGACAGATTACACAGTGGTACCTGGCCAATCTTAATGGCCGACATAATGATGTTGAAAAGAAGAGAGGCTGGGCAAGACGACCCCCGGAATTCGGTAACAGTCTTGCTAAAGTGCACCTGCTATTTCTCACTAACATCCCTCTTTTTTCAGTCTGTTGTGGTAGTCCCCAGATAACACATCATGATGGGGTGTTGTTAGCAGAGGTCAACAAACTTTACAATTGTCTCATAGTTTCATCGCACAGGACCAATCTTTATCATTCTCCTTTCACTTAGCTATTTTCTTTGTTCACACTCAAGACTTTTTCACATGCAGAACGCTCAGTGCTTTCATTAGTCAGTGTCACTGATGTGACGGGAACAATCATGGAAGACAGACAGAAAAATCAAACATGCTAGACCTTTTATCTGGAGGTCGTAAATGTCCAAGACATGGTCTTGATTGACATTTTATGACACACTACATGAGGTAAACCGGTCCAAACACCCTACTTCTGCCTTAATGGGGCTGTTGTGTTGTCTGACCTCAGCAAATCAGTACCTAAAGTTTTTGCCACAGAGTAAACAGGCAGAGGTGAAATGTACTAGACTGTTTTCTTGAGAATGTATTGATTTGCAGTGTTGGATCAGGTTGCCCCTGGTAGTGGTTTGTTCCTCACAGCAATTTTTCTATCCAGAAATACAGACTGGCGTTGATATGGAGTATGACCAGTTTGAATCAAGTAACACAGCCATGTAATAATAAGAGACATAGGACGGTTAGTTTGATAGATGTTGCAAGAAATTGAGTTTTCCTTTATTCCTAGCCCTGCTGAAAAATACTGCCACTGTCTCTATGTTGAATAACAAATAGGCTGGTTGAGGCCTGTATTTGACACCAAACAGCAGAGTAATCAAACTAAATTAGTGAGTGGGTGACAATTTGCACTGTTCCTCAACTTTGAGTAATGTATGTCAGACTGGTGGGTTAAGTTTGGCATCAACCCGGGGCTGAGAGGTAGCTGAGACCGGGAGAGCATTAGTGGATTACCTTTTCAAAATGAAGTCAGTTAGATTGAATGTATCAACTTTCAGGAGCTCAATATCCAGATGTACACTTGTGATGCCATTACTGTGCATAGCATTATAGTATAAGTCCCCAATACTCTTCAGCTTAAACTGAAAGGTCCAACTGTATGCTTTCCTCTGTACTCTGGTGCACACCTGAGACAATAAGCATAAGCATGAGTAGAGCTTGTTGCATGAGGGAGCGCAGCCGCCAAGCTAATATTCAGTGCCCAGAGACCAAGGGTCTGTTTGATAGGAAGTGACATCAGGGCAGTAAAGTTGGGGAACTTTCTCACTCCATAAAGCTGTCAGCAGAGAATTTCCTTTGTCATGCCTTGTTATGAATGAGCTCCCTCTGAAAGTGGATTGTGTGTGCATGTGCATGACTCCATATGAGTGTGAGTGTGTGTGTTAAGAGTCAGTAAGAGAGGGAGAGAGAGAGAGCCTGGGAGCTGTGTGTTTGTGAAAGTGCTATGCGTGTGTGCAGCCTATCTCAGACTGCCGGATTACAACCCCCCTCCCTTATGTTCCCATGGTTTCTATGAGGCATCCTGGGCTGGCCTGACTGGACTGCAACACATGTTAAAATCAGTGGAGTGAAGTCTCGTGAGAATGCATTAAACGCCATCTGCAAAGAGAAGCAACCAATTTGCTGCAAAGTGACCTAAGACCTGTTTCTCCTTGTACGTGTCTAATTCCAAGTTTTTAAATATTCTACCAAAACTAGACAGAGAGTTTGAAAGAAGAAAAAGTATGCCACATAATTGAGAAAACTGCATTGGGTCTATACAAGAATTTATGCATGAGTTTCAGAGTTTGTCTCTTCAGCCGCAGCTCAGTTCTACATAACATTGTGACTCTGGAATAGGAATGCAAATAGCATAATTTGCAAAGAGGTTTCTTGTCAAACACTTTTGTCCCCCTAATGTCAAATCATCCTTGTGATAATATGAAGACCTGCCTGTTATGCAGACATTCATGTCACAGTGGTACAGATTTCCCCCTCACACATCCACAAAACAATTTGCCTTTTCTTGTTCTATCACTTCTCCCTGCTGAGAAGTAATGTCTCATCAGACATCGCCAGCATTGCCCCGCTGTTTTACACTCTTGCCAACAAACACACAAATAAATGCACACAGTAGCAGCTGACCTCCCCAAGAAAAAGCTCAATAAAAGTGCTTTTCAACAAGAGCAGAGCTGTCCTGAGACGGCTGGGATGGGGCACACCAGCAGATTTCCAATGAGCGGTATGTTAAATAAAGCCTGACGTCTCCTGTTGCTGCTTATTTTCTCTTTCTGTCCTCTCAATGCCTGGAGGCCGGCCCACCCAGAGCTCTTTCAGAATTTGAGGAATGGTGTGTTTGTGTGCTTTTGTGTGTGTGTCAGTTTGCTTTTTTCACATGAAAGATATGAAACATGAAAGACTGCGCAGGTGATGGTAGAGGGATATCTCTTTGGACAGCGGGTTATTTTTACTGCACTGTCACATGGCGCTTTTAACAAGACAGGTGATCATCTGCAGCTGTGAAAGAGACCTTCAGCTGGCTGGAGACAAATCAAAGGCAGGTCTCGTTAATGACGCACTCATTCTTCTTACTTTTGATGCCAACATCTGAGAGCTGCTATCACCTATCTCTCAATCACATGTATAATTATCTGTGCAGTCCACTCTTAGCCTCATTCATGTGTGGAGAGGAGCAACTGAACATAACTAAATGATGGAATGTTTCAGCCTCTTTGCTCCTGACGTGTAGCACCTTGCCACACCATGCCAAACACAGCTACATGGCTTGAGCTCAAGGCTTGTGCTAAATAACTACAGCGTGAAATCAATTGCAAGGATAAATAAAACCAAGGAAAACCTTGTTGGTGTTTAAGCTGGGTGACTAGGTGGAAGGTGCACACAGGACGAAAAAAATCTCTGTCTTTTAAGGTTGTCCCATATTCAAGGTTCAGGTTCACTGAGAGTGCCACAGCAAAGCAGGAGCTGTTATCATAACAGCCCGAGGGCTGCTGTGCAAACCTCCCTGTGTATTGTACTTCAAGTTCAATAAAATAAAGAGGGTTTATGTGGTAAGCAACTGAAACTGGCGGGTTCTCCAAGTCTGAAAAGGAGAGCTTCACACATGCTGTTAAAACCATTTAACAACTTCTTCTTTACAAGGGCTGCTCTTGGAAAAGAAAACACTTTCAAGTGCTGAGAAAGACTAGGAATAAGGCTAAGGTTTTAAATTTGGTTGCCTATATGTATGACTACAAGGAACACATCATGGTAGCTGTACTGTTCCATACTCTAATACATATCCCATATTACGGGGCTTAATAAAGCCAAAAAAAAAACAGTTTTTCAGTTATTTTCAAATCCTTTGAGAAAAGGATGTCATCTTCTGCACTGTAAGCTCAATGAGTTTCTTCAACCTGCAGCCTTGAATCAGGTGAAATAAACATTAGCAGGACACAGAGTAACTGCGACAAGTGAAGAGGAATTAATTTAAGGGTTATGAATGTAATAGTACGCTAAGGTTACATAGCTTCTCAACTTCAGAAGTAGTTCTGCAATATGTGAGACTATTTACTGTATTAAATGGCAACCATTTACCAGAGAAATCATGCTTTGAGCAGGTTTTTAAATGCTGTCATAACATCGTATTTTTATTTTTAAGGTTTGCAACAAGCATGAAAATTAACATCATTGGTTCTAGAGGTAATTGCTTCTAATGAAAAGGACGGCATCAATTTCTAGGGATATCATGCTGGAAAACCATATTAGGTTCTGACGGCTAGTCACCACAGCTTGAATTTTAGCATTCACCCAATTATAACAATACATTATTGCTAGCAGGTTGTCATTCCATTTGTTGACTAAAGTTCCTCTGCTCAGAGTTTTCTCTTTCATACCATGCAACAAAATCAAACTGCACTGCTGTCAAGAAGTGATCTCCTTAATAAAATGGTAATTAGCTAGCTAGCAGGCTAACAATGCATTTGGCAATTAATTTACACCTCTCCTACAGTATTATGTTACACTGTAAGGGCAATGTCAGCTCATATAAGATGAGTGCCAAAGTTAGCTTTTGTCAGTGCAAGTACACAGCAGTGCAACCTTTTTAAATACAACATTTTTAAAGTCTTAGCTAGGGAGACCATGTTTCCAAACTTCCAAATACAGACACTTACATTTTAGCACAAATTCATTCCTATGAGCTCATTACACAATAGGATTTTTCATCAGTACACCACTGCCTGTACCCATCATTTGTGTTTACTGGTTATAATATGGCTTTGTATGTCCACAATTCCACAAGGGAGACTAAAAATGGACACTTACAGTGTGTACAAAACACAGCACATTCATTGGCTGATGCTTTTTGAAGGTAAGTGTAACCAAAGCTCTTTGGAAAACGCTGTCTTCATTTCTGACATGAATGCCAGCCTACAGTCTTGTTACACAGCAGTCACTGTCAGTATGATAAGCTGGGCCAGCTAAGCAACAGCTGCACGCCAAGATTGATTGACACATGTAAACCAACATGTGATGTGATATAAAATATTTAGAGAAATTGCTCTATGCCGTATAGCAGCACATATAATACAATAGTGTAGAGCTACTTGATTACATTAGATGAATATTTTCCTTTTTCTTTATTAACCCAACTGGTAACCAGCCTTCTCCTTTTAAATACTACTTTGCTTTTGGCATGATAATAACAAAAGCCTTGCATATTTGGCCATCATCACATACACAACCAGTCTCCTTGTCTTCACTCTCTCCATTTTGCACTCCTGGCCTCACTCTGTTTCCTCTCTGCTTCCCACAGTACTCCAGCTGGACCTGTCCGTACAAAAGGCTTACCAGCAGATATCAGAACTGTACCAACTGTACACCCCCTGCATACATGAGCACATGCAAACACAAACCTCATCAAATACAACACATATGTAGTGTTACTGCCTTCCAAAGCACAGCTACATAGGGCCAATCTGGGAGTATGCTCTTTTCAGAGGCTATATCAAGCTTGTTAGAGGAGGAGAGGTGAGAATAATCACACTTTGACATGTGAAGACAAGGAGGCTGTGCTTTAGAAAATGTGTGAAGACCCCCATCCCCTGTCTACTGTAAGATCTGATTATTTTTTCCACTCTCTTCACACCCGTCACGCACTGTGCATGTGCTCAAGTATATGGGAATGGTGGGAGTGATATTACAATTCAATCACATTTGGTTAGCTCCTCTTTAGAGCCAGCTAAAACATTAATTGAACCTAATAAAACATACAGATTGAATGTTTTTATTAATAATATGTTGCTATATCTTACCTGGAAATGTCCAGAATAGTCCTCATCCCTGTCTCCTTCCGCACCTTCCTTCAGGGCGATAAGAGTGAACCCTCTGAAGTAGGAAGGACTGGATGCAAACAGAGTCACTGGATGGAGCAAGCAAGAGTGAAGACAAGCACTAATTAACAGAGAAAACAGCAGCACTGCTCACTACCTAATACAAGACAGGGCTCAATGAACTATACATGTGTAGTCCTTTGCTTAGAGATAATATGGAATTGTGCACAGGATAAATGGTTCATTTTTTCTGGTTGAGTAATAATTTTATACGACAATGTTACATTTTCTAAAGCATGAAACTCTGATAACAGTGATTAAATGTTCCTACTCAGTATGTCAGTGTACGTTTGAGTCCAACGTATAATTTATTTAATTGAACTCGAAACCAAAATCTCTCCCTGTAATTGGCAGCTCGATCAACTTGGGAAATGACTTACAGCCTTAAAAATTATCAATTTCCAGAACAGGTAAAACGTTTGGTCAGTAAAAAAAAATATATTTTAACGAATCCAGATTCGTCTACGCAGTTATTTGATTAAGATGCTATGAAACCGTTAATGCTTTTGTCCATCAGGAGTGTATCGACCAACCGCAGCGCGACATATTGCCGAAAAAAGAACAGCATGAACATTTGAGATTCTCAGCAGATGGCACATATCCATTAACAGCACCCATTAACTTTTACATCTGACGAACGAAAGTCTCACAATCTGATTCACCAGTAAAACACTCCTATAAAAATGATGCAATAGTTTACAGTGGGCTTGAGTTTTATTATAATAAAAAAAAACTAAGAATAACTAGGGTTTACTTTTTGAGAGGAAATTGTTCCCACGTTAGGCTTTCAAAAGTGCAATTGCGCATTTGCATGTTGGTATAGGTGATCTTCAATTTATTTGGACTAATAACAGTTTATTTTCATGACATGAAAAATAATGATGCATCCTATTGTAGACTCTGTGAAAACTTATTTCAGTGCAGCCCACTGTTAAGTTTTTAACTGACAATGCGCTCATGGTGCCAACGAACCCCGCGTGCGTAAATCTCGCGCATAAACACCAACCTCTGTATGTGCTCCCTGGCTGGTAGCTCTCTGGGTCTCCCTCAACGCGGAGACGAAACTCGTTGTTGACCTCCTTCCGATTGCCCTGGGCCCGTAATATCCGACTACAATACCCGTCTCCCTTCCCGACTCTCTCGGAGGGCTCCTCGGTGAAGGCAAATGTATTGCAGGCTGCAGAGGAGACGAAGCAGAGCACGAGCAGAACGCGTGACTGTAGCCCGATGGATGTCATCGTGTAGGTTTCCGACAACCAAGTTGATGCGCAGGGATGGAACTGATTTTATTAAAGGGGAAAAGAAACGTCCAGCTCCTGTTTCGATCCCTAATGACAGCCAAACTTACTAACTGCTGAAGTAGACTTGCGTTCCGCTAGGAAAGAAGATCCATCCTGGTGTGACTGACAGAGAGAGAGGAGGAGGAGGACTGACTGGGATCTGCTGTGCTCCCTCGCTCTGTGAGAACTGCACACTGCGCGCAGCTGCTTACACTGAACAGAGTAAGAGGGGTCCGAGCGAGGAAATGTCCAAGCGAGGAGTGAGCGTTGTGTGTCTGTCTCCAGGGCAGCAGGGGCAAAGCTATTTACAAACAGACGAGGTGGAGAACACTCTGAACCAACAGACTGAGAACAAAGACAGGCGTTTCTACCAATGAGTGCGAGGAGGAAGAAACGCGTTTGACATACTTGGACTGAACTCTCAGTGCGGCGTGTGTGTGTGGTGTTTGCGTGTTTGCGTGTGTGTGTGTGTGTCATCACTCAAAAAGACAAGAACACACAGCGAGTCACACAAAGGAATTAATAAGCATGCTAAAACGGTTGTCTGGGCAACTAATTAAACAATAAGTGTGAAATTCATTGGCTGGTCGCTGGTGCACAAAAAGTCAACTGATGACACTAAAACCATTGTGACGGAGTGGATGCCTGTAACTCAGTTTCCCCCTGATTGAACACATTAGTGAGATCAGGAAACATACGAATGTATGTCTGTATTAAAGTCTAGACAAAAAGAGAAATTATGCTCTGATCCATCAAAGTTGCAACTAACAACTATATCTTAAGCAATGCTTCTCTTTTGGCAATGTTTCATAATGAATCTTCGCGAATTATGCATTCACACACCCAGACTTCTTGCACAAATGTTACTTTGGGGCTGACAAAAATAATCATGGGTAAGTTGTACATCACACATGAGTGCAGCTTAAGATGGTTGAAATCATAAACCTTATACCTGCTAAACATCAGAATGTTAGTACTGCTACCCTGAGCATGTTTTTCCTGTCCAAAGACACAGATATTAAATGATTGACTATAGAATCATGTTTGCTTCAGCTCAGAATGAACCACACAGTCTTAGTAGTATTAGTGTGTGTATGTCCTTTTACAAAAACAAACAGCTGTTAAATTCACATTATACATAACCTAAGTGAGCCAATTGTCACTTACAACCAAAGTTGCTTTAGTTGTTTTGCCTGTCACCATCTTGCTAATCCACTCCAAAGTCATTTTAGATACCAGTGTCAGTCTTTGTTCAGTCACTTCACCACCTTATATGCAAAACATAATTATCTCTAACAGCTGAACAGATTTCCATGAGTTTCAGTGCAGATGTTCATGGTTCCCACAGGATGAAACTCCCTGCTCTCTCTTATCTACTGATCTCCCATCTTTCAAAATTAGCAGGCTGACAATTTTGCTTGCAAGTGAAAAAATCTGCTAAATTTTTACATTGGATGTATTAGAAGTGAAATGGTACCTTTATCCACACCATACAAAAGGGACTACTGATATGACTTTGGTGATTCCTGATTAGTCCTCCAGTGATGGAATGAATTCCCATTTGTGCATTTTTATATATTGGTGATAATTTCCTATTGGAGTTATGTCACATGTTTTTACTCTTGTCCCTTATCAGGATGATTTGATTTAATTTTAGTGATTCTTTCAAACCTTTCCCATCACCATCAGGTCAGAATTCTCAGTTTGTCTTGTATATATATTAGGTTAAACACTTACACAACTTTTGGCACTGCCATCAACTTGAGTTTCACTTTTTAATTGAACCTAATCAGTAAATGTTAGCATGATAACAAACCAAGCCATTGCCCTTTCACAAATGCAAAACTTTGTGAAAAAAAAATTGCAAGGCAGCCTCTCCTTAATTTTTCCAAAGTTAACCTTCACACATGTCCCACACAAAGTTTTCCCTGTCCAAGGGTAAGGGCATGTCTCACTAGGCCAGGGATGACATCTTTTTGCAATGTAACGATGCAACGTTTAAACAGACACATTCACAGTTATAACAAAAGGAAGGAAAGACGCATACTGATGAGTTGAGAAGAGTATGAAGTATTTTTATAATGAGAAGGAAGATCACACCCTTTGAGCATGTTGCATGATATAAATATCATCACCCCTGCACAGTAGTTTACACTGAATCTACATGACTTCTACCTTATTTATTCACACATCAACTCATCCAGACTGCTTGCATAATTAAATGTTATTTGGGGCTGACAACAAGAATCATGGGTAAGTCAGGATGGAAGATTGAACTGAACGTGTTTAGAAATTTTCAGGATTTTAGCACACGTGATAACAGCTTAATATGGTTGACATCATAAACCTTATACCTGCTAAGCATCTGAATGACGCAATAGAGGTTACATTATGGACTATAGTTTTTTAAAAGATGTTAGCCCACTCCCCTCTACTTTAAATTCCATAAACTACAAACTCTGTGTCACTGATGTGTTGATTATAGTGTAAGGCTATAGTGTAGTATAACTGAAATTTGAATCTTAATCAGGCTGATTTTAAATAAACAATAGATCAGAAATGATGGCACTCAAGGCTGAGTATAAACATTATGGAAGTGCTTATTGTTGACACTGTGAGATGAAAGGAAAAGAAAGGGTATATCATCTAAACCTTCATGTGTGTTGTATCATTTCCAAATTATCAATTGAGATAGCTCTCTGTACACTTTACTTTTCATGGTGGAGTGTTTATAAGAGAGTAGAGCGATACATTACATTATGATTTCCATCAGCCTTGAACAAACTCTTTGCTGTGATGATTACCTTTTCTCAAACGATTATAATTATGAAGTGGTGACTTTAGGGAGAGAGCTAGGTTTAGGGACTGTTTACTCTTTGTGATGCCAATTAAATACTCATGCCATGATCACATTCTTCACAAGCCCCTAAAAGAACACAATTATGTCTGTTTGATTTTACTTTAATTTAATGATTCTTGGATCAAATGTAAGCCTCTTCTGCAACAGTGTCAACAGTAAGGTAAATTAAGATTATTTCTGTTTGTTTTATGTTTTTGCCTCTCAAGGTATGTACAAATTATAATCATCTGACTTGATCTTGAGAAATTTAAAAAACAGCTGAGATGAACTCTCTTACAGGAAAACAGAGGATGGCTGCATGTCTGTTTGGGGCGTCTGTGTTATATATATACGATTTATGTGGATTTACTCATTGGTTATGTCATGAACTCCAAATAAATCCAGAAAACTCCAATATCCAACTGTTTATCATGTGCTGAATAACATGGCACATTTTCTTAATGGTGGTTTCAAAAGCTGCTCTTCTCCCAACCTCTGCCTCTTTCTGCACATTTAATGATTACAGAGCCAGCCTCAAAAACATAATGGGTTTTTGGACCAAACCCTTGTTAGGAAACAGGAGACTAATCACTTTTTAATCTTTCCTGTGGTTTGCTTTGTTTTGACCCTCTCTCCTGATTGCTTAGTGCCTTCCTCCTTTGTTCTACTCCTCACTTTTTTTTTTTCTTTTTTTTTCTTCATAACTTCATAGCATGTTGGTTTTGACAGCTCTTTTTGCCCAAGGAGTACAATCAGTGGATAAAAACATGACATGTAGCATACCAACACAACACTAGGTGTGAGGCATTAAACTGATAAGTATTGAGGAACTCTTCTCGTTTCTTTACCTTCAATTCTGGCTCAGGTGTAGGGCGTGTTTTATCCTTTGTGACATTTTCTTTCAACATGCCCAGAGTTTATTTCAGTCTTCAATAGGGTCAGCAGGCATGTAATGAGAATGTAACAACTTGTAATGGGCACTGACAAATGGAGAGTGGCTATGCTCTGCACATCTACCGCTGGGTTGATAGATGGATGATGGGGGAGGAAAGGATTGGAGTCTGGAAAGCAGAACGCTACACCAGCAGGTGTCATGAAAGCATTTTGTCTCATAGTCCTGCTGAGCTGAATGTCCTCACTGCTGTCAGACCTCAGGTTACTACCTGTTATTTTACAAAATGTACTATACATCAGAGAACCTAAATGGTGGAATGAATTGGCCAACTCCATTTGATCTGCAGAGTCCCTCTCTACTTTCAAAAGACAGCTAAAGACCCAGCTCTTTAAGAAGCACTATGCACTTAGCTAGACTGTTCTCCACTGTTGTCCCTAGTGGCAGATCATGTCTTCCAGCTACAATTGACTCACACTGTCCTGCTCTACTCTGGGAATCTGTGTTCAGCTCTTGAGTGACCCAGCACTTGGTACTTTGGTCATTATTGTGGTGATGTTAATTGTTGATGATGATAATGGAAGGTCTTAAATTGTTTGGTTGCTTCATTGTAGATGTTCCTTATTTTGAAAAAAAAAAAAATATCCTTTCTTACTTTTGTGCATTGCCTTTACACTGCTTGGCAGTACCTGCACCCAAATTGACTTGAAGCACTTTGTTACTCGTACTGATCTTGTTTCCTCTTGTCTAGATCTTTGCTTGTGTTGTTCTTGTTCTCGTATGTACGTCGCTTTGGATAAAAGCGTCTGCTAAATGACATTGTAACATTGTAACATTGTAGAACCTCTAAAAGACTCTTACAACCCCTGTTACCAAATAAAAAGGGACTAACTTTTATCTAAGCCACTTTCTGAAAAATGAACAGCTTTAAATTTAAAGCGCTGCAATGGTTTCACCAAAGCACAGAGTAAAATAAGTATTCATATATGCTATATGGAATCTGTCCATCTCTCCAGCACAAAAAACATTTATGCATAAAATTCTCATGCTGTAAAATTCTAAATAACACACATCATGGGTGAAAAAATGCAATTTTAAGTTACTGAATACAGAGATCTGCTCTCTTCTTTTTGTCTTACCACCCAGCTTTTCCCACCTACTGCAGGGGAGATAATGTCACTGTGTTTTATTGCTTCATAATGTCAGAGAAATGGCTCGTGACCAGCTCAAGAATCTGCTTTAAATGCTCAAACTAGTCAATAAAATCTGAGTGATGAAGTTGAATGAGTTATGAGCTGTCATTTCCTTAACAACTATTCTGAGCTGCCCTTGAGTGGGGCACTTAGCTCCCCTAAAGCTCCAGGAGAGCTTCTCAGAGGCAACAGAAGGAGAATGCGAATGCTCTGCACCACTACCAGGAACATGTGAGGGGAGCTGGGGATGCAGAAACAGAAACACTTAAAATAGACTTCACTTTTAGCTGACCTTTTCTGGACAAACAAGGGTTATGTAAAAGTTATTATACTAAAACTGATTTCCATTCTGCTCAGAGACAAAGAGAGGAGTTCAATATGTAAAAAGCTTGAGGCTAGTTGACATGCTGATAACATATCTGCAGAGAGTAATAAAATGCCACCAGATTTGGCCTTCCTCACTGGACTTTTCTTGTTAAGAAAAACATTTAAGGATTTGTGTCTCGTGTTTTAAAAGCAGAAGTCTTTCTCACGACTCACAACAGTTTGAAAGAGTTCATGATGTCTGTATTTGTGGTGGTATCAGCACATGAGGTTGTTACTGTTGGTCCAGATATCCTCTATGTTTGTTCTTCCGTAGCTGTTCCATCGTCTGCTGGTTGCCTCTGTAGTGGTCTCGTCAACTGCCACATCTGAGGGAACAAATCAGAGGGACCGGTATCAAAAAGGAGTTCCTGCAATGTCAGACGCAGACACACATTTTAACCCTCACCCACCACCTTTAACAAAAAAAATGCCTTTCCTTTGGCTGACTTCTGAATTGAGTTTTGACTTATCTTGTTTGCCTTTCATTCCAGGATGTGATAAGAAACACGTGCTGTGCTTAAAGCAGAAATTTAGTATTCTGAGAAATATGCATTTTTTCTTTTTTGCAGAGAGCAAGGTAAAAAGTCGGGCACCACTCTGATGTCCATTAGTGATGGGCAGATTAAGTTTTGGATTGTTTTTCAGTTTGTGCCAAAAAACAACTCAGTGCTTTGAAGCTTTAAAGTTGGCCAACAGAGTGGCATCTGGTGGCTTGTAAAACTTCTGGCAGCCCTGTTAATAATGTTCTGAAACAACACTACACCTTTCTACTCACTGTTTTAGTCCAACGATGGAGAAATACAACAACACTATCAGTGTAGCCTACTTTACTTCAGATGTTCAGTTGTATGAGTACTTAGTTTGGCTCATGTCAATTAACTACATAGGAGGTGGCTGTGGGTGGCTTAGTGGAAGGTTGAGTCATCTTTCAGTCAGAAAATTGGGGGTTCGATCTCACAACCTGCTGCTAACATGCTGAGGTGTCCTTGAGCAAGATGCTTAATCCCAAACTGCCACCAGTGGTTGTGCCAGCAGTGTGTGAATGGGATTAGTTGCCCCATAATCCATTAAATGAGCTAGTACTGTTAGGTTATCATTAAGGAATGATCGCTTACTGAGTCAACATCGTTTTCTTATCTCACAAGTTCCAATCACAGCTTACGTTTCAAACTTTCTAAACCCGTCAAGCCGAGAGAAACATTTTCTAAAGCACCAATGACGTTTGAAGTTTTGAACCTCACCGGTCACGTAACATTTCATCTTCAATTCTTTAAAACCACATGGATGAATTACCATTTGAGGGAAGATTATGTGATGTACTATTCCGAGACTCTGAATAGATGCTTGACATCCAGTGTAAAGTTCAGAAAGTTATCTACCTTATAATGTATTGTACACAAAAATTACAGTGAAGCCTACATTGGCATTTAATCTTCTGGTTCTTAACCTCCATAACACATTACTTGCACCAATATTATGCAGGTGATAATTAGTCCAAAGATAGAGACTCACCTCAACTTATATCTGATATTTTTCCCAAGGTATTAAAATATAAGTGTGATACTTTTTGTTTTCTTGTGTTTACGGCATCACACATTTGGGCATTATATACAGCATTTGTTGGCAAGCAAGAATATAGCACACCTAACCACATATCTACCCATTCTCTTTCCATATACCTCTTCTCCTATATTTTCTCTCCTCCTGCACATGCTTTTGAGACAAACTCCCTGGTGCTTTGCTGTTTCCAAGAGGAATAGAGGTCAAGAGGGAAAATCAAATTAGTATCTCATTTGATGGTGGTGGAGAAGGAGAATCTGCTCATTAAACAGAGGAGCCCCCTGCTGCCAACCATTAAAGCCATATTTACCATGCAATAGCGCTAAATGCACAGAACGTGAGAATATCTACCATGTAGTTTCCACTTAATTTGAAGGAGAAAGGTAATTAGTCAGAGGATACAGACAGTGGAGGAGGATGAAAACTTATTGAGATGTGTCACTAAGTTGTAGTTCTTCAGCATCTGTTGCAAGTATAGCCTACATATATTTCAGAACTGAAGGCTCAAATTTATGTATAGTAATGACTGTCATATCCTTGACTTAATGGTGTTTACACTCCTTGGTTTATATGTATAATAGGCTCCGATGCCACACAGCACAGCTCAGCATTCCTGGTCTGCTTACAGAGTTAATGTCTTTATTCCCACCCAGGCTTCACGCATCCAGGCCCCCATCTACTGCTGCAGAGGTAATGCATTCTGATGCCCGTCTAAAAGCCTGAGTGAAACATGTGCTGTCGGGAGGCCAGCTATCGTACGGGGGCCATCACAAGTGATTACAGTCAGCTAGAGGGTGACAGGGATCGCCAGGTGCTGCGGCCTGCTGAGGCATTACTTATTGAATCCTGTCTTTAGCTCTTAAGAGACCTGGGCCATATCTAAATGTCTTTGAGGAAATCACACACCCTGTCAGAAACTATTATGTTCCTGTCTGAGGAACAGAGTGTCTCAGCCAAAGTTTGCCACTAGCCTACAGGAGACAAAATTTAGTGTTGTGCTGCTGAAGGCTGGCTAAAGGAGACTTTGAAAGGAGGTGTTCGGACAATGACGTCAAAAATCTGGACATTACAAAAATAGAGTCCATTATGAGAGTATTGCAATTCATGAAACCAGTCATGACAGGGACCTATAAGCTTTGTGTCCTTAGATGACACCTTTTTCACGAGCCAAGCAAAGAGACACTCTCACAGTATGAGAGGCATATTAGAGAAACAGATGTGGTGCTTAAGTCCCAGACCTGATAGAAGACATCATTATGAGCCCTCTCACTGCACTTACACCAGCATAAAATAACACTGGAAGGGACGAAAACGCACACTAAATATTATGATCAAATATTACTGACTGAAGAACCAAAAAGGTGCATGTGCAGTTAGGTTTGGTTTATGCAGCAAGTGGCAATAATGTTTTCAATGTACCAATTTGTAGCTATTTTATGTAAAAGTGGAATAGTTTATGCTCCAAACATCTCTTACAATATCCTTGGAACAAGCAAAAGTACATTGTAAAACCTTTCTGATGTGCTTCTTCCATTCTCTGTTCTACTTTTTACCATTATAGGAAAATTGCAACTTAGAATTTACTTAAGGATTCAAAAAGTGTCCTTGTTTGGTAAAGTAGAGCAAATTCTTGATCTTATACTGAATACAAGTCTTTGTAGGTATGTGATAACCGTCCAAGTGGGTTCATGAGGCAGCAGACACTTACTGTACATCTCTACATATCACCATTGGACATATTGTCCAGCTGAAGGCCAGGGCATCCTACTGTGCGTTCTGGTTTAAATGTCACATTAACATCTATGTTGTCTGTGCCACAAGTGCTGTGACATTCTACAACACAATCCAGGCCAACAGACTCAGACCGACACACCATTTAAAATCTCAATCCATTGCACACTGGATCTCTAAACAGATAACCCCAACTGATTTTTTTTCCAGAAAACTAATGGTTTAAGTTGAGCCACCATGTGTTTAGTGATGTGATCTGGTTCACTTGTTAGTGATACTTACTATTTTTGTTATGAACAATTTCAAAGAGGCTTTGACCTTTTCTCGAGCTCAGCCCTCCACTTGCTTCTGACCTTTTGCAGGGAAACCGCCTGCGTTAGCTGAAGACACTTTAATGTTCTCTCTTCTCGAATGTCATGCCCAGAAGCACTACAAGGTTCTGTATCTCTCATCTAAACATAGCCCACTCCATTAACACATCCATGACAGAACATCAACCAAGTTGAAGGCCACCAAGATGCAATGAGCTTGAATGCATCTTGCTTGAAAAACTTGTGCTGGTGTAGCTCGGGCTCAATGCCAAGCCTCCTCGAGGTGTTGTGGGTCTAACTTGATGAAACACCAGGGAAGGGAGGTGCCCACATGATAACCCAGGTGATGTGCTGTCCACCTTTCCCCATCTGTCTTCATGCTTGGGTGTTGGGGGACAAAAGGGGTCATATGGCAATTTGTGTAACTTATTGGTAGAGCATTAATGTTGGGATGAGGGCTTAATGGGCTGGGTATCTTCACTGAGTGCTTACCCTTTTTCTTGGAGACTGAGTACGTTATGTTTATTTGATATAGAACTCCACTTTACACCACATTTAAGACCAAACTGAATGAAATACATCAACATACTGTGCACAAATCTTTTTATATGTGAAAGTCATAATACAATACTATAAAGCCAACAAACTCGAGGTGGCGATTATCATGTTGTCAGTTCAGGCGAATGAAGTTAATTATAGTAATTTCTCAGGACTTCGTATTCTTATAATTACCCAGAGAGTATGGCAAGCATTTATAATTTAGTGAAACTTTGCCTTCACCCTATTCAAGTCTTCTCTATTGGAGCAGATCTGTAACTCAAATACTATTCAGATTGAAAACTACTGAATTTGGTTCAATGTCTCAATTTACAGTAAATTCAAATCAGACTTATATTTACAGCAAGTACAGTGAAAAAATAGATTACTGTTTACTTGACTTTCCTCCATATCTGGGTATTTTAAATAATGACTCGATTGAGGATCATTTTCAATATAACAATAGACTACTCCATTCTGTAATGTTCCTGTCTTACAGTACAGCACAGCAACCTTGCATAAATGTCAGAAGCTTATATTGAGACTGTCAGAGATGTGACACTTCCTGACATTTATAAACGATAAACTCTGCATTTATTGCAAAACACTCATTATATTGGTTTGCAGTATTATGTGTTGTGTATATTCTTCATGTGGCCTTGGAAAAAACACTGTTGAGAATTCTGACCCATGATTATGAGTATAGTCCCTGAAGCAAATGATCAAACTACAACTTTTCATCTTCGTTTCATCACCTTTTAAAATAAATATCAGCTTAGGATCAAAATGATTTACAGTCATCTTACATCAGGTAGGTACAAATCTTCCAGGCACTGATGATAGGAACACAAGTGAACAACTGGAAGTTTAACTTTACATTTATGATTAAAATATGTCTCCACATGTATCTTGTGATTAGATCTCACTTCAGCTCTGTATGCAAATAAACTCACCATTTGTGTCATACAATATGGACAGACATGAGGACATTATATAAAGCTTTCATTGATCCTTAAAGGCTCTACTGTAGTTCATTAGTAAGTGTATGAAGTGCATCGCAGACTGGAGTCCCTCTTGACAAGTTGATCAGACTTACATTTATCCTTTTTTTAATCATGCTTCTGTAAACTGTGAGGAACTTGTCTTAGGTTAAATCTCTGTGTCTATGTGTGGTTTTTCCTAGTCCCTTGACTACTTAAGAGCCTGATAGAAAATACACCATCCCTCACAAAATGAATACAGGACACAGTATTAAATCTGACAAAATCTCCATTAGATTATGCATAACAATGCATAATCTGTAAAGTGTGGTCACAGTAGAATTGCCCAGTCAGTATCAGTTTGCTTTGGCCGTACTCAGAAAAAAAATGCAAAAACAAAGCAAGACACAAAATGCTTTGGCCATAAATAATAATCCCAGAATCAAATCAGCAATCATCTGATAACAATGTAGCTTTATCTAACCTCTAAAAACACAAATCTGTCTGTGAGTGCAGCTGAGAATCTGCTAGCAGATAGAAGGAGTGCTTCTCACGTGGCTTGTCAGGCAGTAAACAATGGCAACGCATGGGAAAGTAAGTCTTTGTAAGATGTCTGTCATCACTCACAACATCATTGGCTACACTGGGAGCCCAGAAAAGTTGTCCATCACCCCCAGAGGGTTGTCAGTGGAACAGTTTAGAGTTTGAATCTGACAAGAATAACATCATCACTCTGGTTAAGGAGACAAGGAAGTCCTCCATATTGACCCAGGACACATTTTTTTCATACTGCAAAAAGAAAAAAAATGTGTTGCTCTTGACTCTTTTCTTGTATGCTCACACTATAGTAGACCTGTCCAGGCCCAAGCCCTGATATTGCTCATGCGTAGGTTCAGATCTCTACTTTAGATACTCCGTGATCATGTAATAAGCTGCTGCAATGGATGTGTTTAGAGGCTGACTGCTTGCCAAATTATGAAGAAGAAAAACCTACCAGACAAACTAGCACCAGCTAAGTGGCTCTACACCTGCATTTATGATGGCGCAAAAGCTCCAACAAACTCTAGCTGACGCTGCCAACGCGTCTCAGCACCATGTGTTAGGGTTGCCTGAAGATATTATTATCATCTTGCTGCCAGGGAGAGGGTGAGACTGCAGACTCGAGCCAAATCTTCACATGTGAAACACACCTGAAATTACCTGAGCCAAACTGCCATGTGGGACTGAGCTCCTATGAGAAACCAAGTACCTGGAACACATCCTGATCCTCCACTTCTCCTTTTCCCTTCACAGGAACTTCAACCTAACATAAGAGTGCCACGGCCCACTTTGAGGGTCGACTACTGATAGTATTAAAGAAACACAATCTTTTTATGTCACCACCTTGATTTTTAAACATTTTTCACATTACTGAGGTAATTTGATGCCCAACGTGCTTGTATCCTGGTTGTTTTTTCTGTATGTTTGTTTAAATAACCTGGTCCAATTTTTATGGTGCAATAACTTACCTTATCTATTATCAGATAGAAGTGTACATAGTGTGTATATATCTGTAATAGTTGCCATATTTTATTTTATTTTTACTTTATTTTATTTTATTTTATTTTATTTTATTTTACCCTTGTCATTGCTATTATTATTGTCATTATATTTTTTAACTATGTTAGTACATTGTTGTATTCCCCTGTCCCCTGTTGTAAGCTGCTGTAACGAAAGAATTTCCCCCAACGGGGGACAAATATCTTGCTACCCAACTCTCTTTATTTTTCCCTGATAAAAAAATAAAACAGTCATAAAAGGGTCCATATGGAACATGAGATGCAGCACATGGGGAGGACACATGACACCTTTCTCCTTCTCTTTCTCCCTCTCTTTATGTATATGTGTGTTTTTCTATGGGGAGCATTAATGTGGACCTTGCTTGCAACACAAGGGCGAGAATAAGAGGGATTGTTTATTTGTATAAGATTGCAATCTACTGTATAAACTAACAAACACCAACAGAATGTCATAACTGTTGGCAAGTATACTGGGTGGTCATAAATACAGCTCAGAATCCTAACCGGTTGTAGTCCATTTACCTCTCTCACACCACCCCCTTCATCCTCTGCATGCTCGCATGGAGGGTCCGCCACAGTGAGTACCGTCTGAGTGTGGAGTGGGAGTGGATTGTTAAACCCTCCAACAGCGAGACTGCACTGATGATCCTTTAATGACCATGGGTAATGCGGTCTGCATCGTTTATCATGGCCCGACTCTGTTTAATGCTGTTACATACACAGATAGTTTTAGACACGATTATTAGTAATAGTATCTCACAGCTGTAAAATGTTTGTTTAAAATATATTTATCAAACATAGAAACCTTTTTGTTGTCTTAAAAGCAGTTGATTTGATAGTGAAGTGATTCATATTTACAGGGACTTGTAAAGACTAAGAGGATCATAAACATCTGATTGTAAACAATAATATTTTTGTTTATAAAAAGAGAGATGTCACCAAAGAAGAAAGAGAGAGAAATTGTCTCGTATTGCAAATGTTTTGTGTATATTTCTTCACAACCACTCACCTGCTCAACAAGGCATTGAAGTGTTTCACTGACTAATGTTGACAGTTTTTTTTAACTTGATTTAACTTTCCATGGTATTATGTACACTTTTTTATTCCCCTCTTTTTTGGAGATGCAGAAATCTTAACCATTAATCTGCTTTAGATGGTTGGCCATCTGTCCTGATCAGACCTATAAATGAATGAGGGCAAGGACCTCACAGTATAATACAGTCATGGACAAAAGTATCGGCACCCCTGGAATTTTTCCCGAAAATACACAATTTTTCCAATAAATTGTTGCAATTACAAATGGTTTTTGTATACACATGTTTATTGCATTTATGTACATTGGAACAACACAAAAAAATGAAGAAAAAAGCCAAATTTGACATAATTTTAAACAAAACTCAACAAATGAGCCGGACAAAATTGTTGGCACCCTCAACTTAATATTTGGTTGCACACCCTTTGGAAGAAATAACTGAAACCAATTGCTTCCTATAACCATCAACAAACTTCTTACACCTCTCAACTGGAATTTTGGACCACTCTTCTTTTGCAAACTGCTCCAGGTCTCTCAGATTTGAAGGGTGCCTTCTTGCAACAGCAATTTAGAGATTTCTCCACAGGTGCTCAGTGGGATTCAGATCTAGACTCATTGCTGGCCACTTCAGAACTCTCCAACCATTTCTTGGTGCTTTTTGAGGTGTGTTCTGGGTCATCGTCCTGCTGGAACACCCATGACCTCTGATGCAGACCCAGCTTTCTGACACTAGGCCCTACATTGCGGCCTAAAATCTTTTGATAGTCTCCAGATTTCATGATTCCTTGAACACGGTCAAGGCACCCGGTGCCAGAAGCAGCAAAACAACCCCAAAAAATTTTTGAACCCCCACCATGTTTGACTGTAGGTACTGTGTTCTTTTCTTTGTAAGACTCATTCCGTTTTCTGTAAACAGTAGAATGATATGCTTTTCCAAAAAGCTCTACCTTAAATTGTGGGTAAATCATTTTATTTCAAGCATGTGATGCTCATTTAAACTCTACATTAGTCTCATCTTTCCACAAAATGTTCTCCCAGAAGGACTGAGGCTTACTCACGTACAATTTTGCAAACTCTAGTCTGGCTTTTTTATGTCTCTTTGGCAGGAGACTGAGGAGAACCCCAATGCTGACATAGCGCTTCATCTCATCCAGATGACGATGTATGGTCCGAGCTGACACTTCTGCACCCTGAGTCTGCAGGACAGCCTGAATTTGTGTGGAAGTTGACTGAGGATCTTTATCCACCATTCGAACTATCCTGCGTTGCATTCTTTTGTCAGTTTTTCTCTTCCGTCCAAGTCCAGGGAGATTCGCCACAGTTCCATGGGTTATAAACTTCTTGATTATATTATGCACAGTGGACAAAGGAATTCCAAGATTTCTGGAGATGCTCTTGTAACCTTGATTGTTCATATTTTTCCACAATTTTACTTCTCAAGTCCTCAGACAATTCTCGGCTCTTCTTTCTCTTCTCCATGCTTGGTATGACACACACAGGCACACAACACAAAGGTTGAGTGGACTTTTATACATTCTAATTGGCGTCAGGTGTGATTTCTATATTGCCAGCACCTGTTACCTGCCACAGGTGAGTTTAAATGAGCATCACATGCTTGAATTAAAATTATTTACCCATAGTTTAAGGTAGAGCTTTTTGGAAAAGCACATCATTCTACTGTTTACCGAAACGGAGTGAGCCCTACAAAGAAAAGAACACAGTACCTACAGTCAAACATAGTGGGGGTTCAAAAATGTTTTGGGGTTGTTTTGCTGCTTCTGGCACCGGGTGCCTTGACCGTATTCAAGGAATCATGAAATCTGGAGACTATCAAAAGATTTTAGGCCGCAATTTAGGGCCTAGTGTCAGAAAGCTGGGTCTGCATCAGAGGTCATGGGTGTTCCAGCAGGACGATGACCCAAAAAACACACCTCAAAAAGCACCAAGAAATGGTTGGAGAGTTCTGAAGTGGCCAGCAATGAGTCTAGATCTGAATCCCACTGAACACCTGTGGAGAGATCTCTAAATTGCTGTTGCAAGAAGGCACTCTTCAAATCTGAGAGACCTGGAGCAGTTTGCGAAAGAAGAGTGGTCCAAAATTCCAATTGAGAGGTGTAAGAAGTTTGTTGATGGTTATAGGAAGCAATTGGTTTCAGTTATTTCTTCCAAAGGGTGTGCAACCAAATATTAAGGTGAGGGTGCCAATAATTTTGTCCGGTCATTTGTTGAGTTTTGTTTAAAATTATGTCAAATTTGGCTTTTTTCTTCAGTTTTTTTGTGTTGTTCCAATGCACATAAATGCAATAAACATGTGTATACAAAAACCATTTGTAATTGCAACAATTTCTTGGAAAAATTGTGTATTTTCGGGAAAAATTCCAGGGGTGCCGATACTTTTGTCCATGACTGTATGTATTGCCACACTTTGCAAAACTCAACATAATTTACTGGAAATTCAAAAGTGGAACTGAGATAAAGACTTGCAGTGTGAGTCAAAACTAGTTAGTTCAAATTTTCCTTTTCAATTTGTTTAATCACAGAGTGGTCACAATACTAGAATTTATAAATGCTAATTTGACAATAGTAGCAATGGCACCAATGCCTGTTTCAATTACAAAGCAGCAAAAATATAACATGTGCATCTAAATGAGAAGTGAGATGGATTTGAAAAACATCAGTATTGGCGTCCTGTGAATTTGAATGGTTTGATTTGAGAGCTGTGGGTATGGAAAATATTTGAGCATGAAGTCATTCCTGTAGTTTAACATAACTTTCTTCACATATCCAATCACTTTATTTCCCAAGCAGACCTTGACCCATCCCTGAGAGAAATATACTCATGCAGATTATATCTTTGGACAGATATTTTCTGTGTGCCCATTTTCACCCGCTTTTCTCATAAAAACAGCAGATACAGAAGCTCCACTAAACTGAAAGTGTTGTGTTTTGAATCAGCGTTATCTTGCAAAGACTTAGAATCTTGTTTGACGTCCTTGACAGCACTCAGAAACCCATTTACACACCATCCAAAACATCGATGTGTCTAGTATTTTACAGAAAAGTGGCATATAGTATCATCTGCATTTTAGGACTTCTTGTATCTTTCTCCTGAAAAGCATTTACGGGGGATGGTGAGCAAGAAAGAGAGCTAAAAGCCAAATAATTACATGAATCTTTGTAAAGTGCCTTTGAAATGTCTGCTTCTGACAAGGAAGTATTGTCTGGGGCCAGAAAATTTCCATTAATCACAAATATATCCTCCACAGCCTCCTCCCATTATACTTGGTGCACAGAGTATTAAAGATGAGAGGGGTGGAAAAGGTGAGAGAGGGAAAAGAAAGCTGGTGAATAGAAATTATTCAAGTTTGAGAGGATTTCCTAAATGCCATCAAATAACTAGCTGGTAATTATCACACAAAGGTCAAACTCTGAATGAATCATTTGCTGACTGCAGTGTCAAAACCCGACACCTCACAATAAACTCCACTGACCTGTCAAGTAAGTTCAAGCAGCGGGTTCATTCTGTATGGTGTGATTCATTTGGAAGAGTGTTTCTTCTAATTTAAAACCATGCGGTTTTCATGATGAAGCAAATGGCAAAGGTTAATGTTGCACCTTTAACTGGATATTTGTCAAAAGTCATAATGGTGCCTGGAAATCCAGTCCGTTCTGGGGACAGAGGCAGAGAAGATCCCACATTTGATCACAGATCAACAACTAAAGTGGTCCATCTGTCAGGAGACCACCTCAGTCTTTGTTTCTTATAGTGTCCTCCAAACCAGAATTAAATTATCCACAAACATTTAAAGCAACATTTGGGAACCATTTTATTTTCATGTAACAGCTTGAAAATCATTTTACGGTACACTAACTTATGAAAGGGAGAATGGTGCCTCTCCCACTCCCACTCCCACCCCCTGTATAATGCCTCTTCATGCACTATGTAACGTGGATTGAGGGACGACAACCTCCTGAGGAAAGCTAGGTTTTCTTGTAGAAAGTCCTGAAGGTAAACATCTATTATTGGAGGTCAAAGCTTGGGTTTGTCAGTATGGAACACATTGCAGACATTAAGAGAAGATAATATTGTTGAGGAAGAAGAGATGGAGTGATCACATGCTGAATGCTGGACAAAAGTTATTCCGGCACTGGTTGCCATGAACTGCACTTTGTAGCTGTAGATTACCAAATGCTGCATTGTACTGCTCTTATATAGACATCAGAAATAATATATTCTTATAATGTATCATACAGTTTCTATATGTTTTTGGATTCTGGGGAAACATGTCTTACCTTGAGTAATTTAAAAATACTGACTGGTATGTCACATTTTGAAAGCAAAAACAAAAGAAGGGATGGACCCACGTGCAGATCAGTAGGTTTATGCACAAAATAACAAAAGCAAAAAGGTCAAACAAAAACATACTTCAAAAGGCCACAAACAAAATCCCAAAAAGGTCCAAATGAAAGCATCGGGGAGCACAAGAGATGATGTGATAAACCAACACAGAGATTAAAAACAGAAAGGATAATCAAACACGGGTGTGACAGGAGCCACAAGTGAAACTACTCAGGGTCGGGCACACAATCACAGAAGAGGGAAAACTCAAGAAGTAAAACTAGAAATGACACACTTGGGAAAATACTACAAAATAAAACAAGGGACACAACAAGAGCACAAGGGTAAAGAATGACATTACAACACAATAAATAACAACTTAATACTCTGGTTAAAATAATACAAATTAACTAAAGTCAGAAAAAGGAGAGAAACAAGATATGAAACACAATGAAGATCTACAAAATAAGAGGAAATAAAAGCTGACTTCAACACTGAGAAAAAACAATACTACACAGAAATAAATAATGACATGGTATCCAGAAAATATCAGTGATGGAGGGAACATGAGAACATGCTGGTATTATTGTTATAATTGTATCTGTCATCATTCAATCAAGTAAAATTATAGAAGACACTGTGGCTCTCTAGTCCCAGCGCTGATTGTGTATTAATACTTAACAATAATACTCCTCATGTTCCTACCACATACAGTGTGGTAACAAAAGGGCCAATCAGGGGAGCTTTTTTTTTATAAAGATTTGACTGTCTTCACATACAATAGCTGAAAATAATATGAATCAGGCTGCAGTGCATTTCTGGTTATTATGACAGCAGAAAGAATAAGAGAGCTAAATATAAGCCTGTAAGAATTTTTATTCTCAAACCTGTTCAGAATAAAAGTATTCAACTCCCAAACTTTCTCAATGAAACTATTGTCAAAGAAACGAAAACACAGCAATCCAGCAGTTAGACAGTCTATGTTTAAGGCAGATTCACAGACCTTGCTAACTACTGTATTAGTCTGAATATGAGACAACTCTGATTCTAAGATGATAATTCTTTCAACAGTTTACATAGGTTGTTACTTTTTTGACCAATATATGAGGGCCTGTTTTGGTCAAAAGCAGCTAGTGGAACTACTGTGCAATGGGTGCGACCAAGCGGCAACCTCCGGTCTAAAACCACGAGTCCAATGGGGAAGTGCTAAAAACTGCAGTTCATCGAGGATCCGCTTGAGGCTGGCTCTGGATGTACTGGAAACCACATACACACCAATTCAAAAAAGGTTGATTTTTACAGCAGAAATAAACCTGTTTACAGCCTGGTACAAAAGACGAGTGTAGTCTGGATAGCTCATTTCTCAATCGGCACACACTGTACAGGGGTGAATTTTTTACTAACGTGGCATTTTGAAGATATTGAGATTACGAGTCTTCCAATGAGAGGCACAGCTGACTTGATTGGCAGGCGGGGAACACTGTCACTGTTGGCTAGGAGGCTCAAAGCCAGCCTCTTTACGTCACACTCACTTGACAGCAGCGATATGGCTTCGCCGACGACTGGCCTCAAAACAGCGCTCAGGAACAGATGGGTGACGCCACGGATACTACGTCCATATTTTATACAGTCTATGGGTGCGACAAATTAGCCAGATACTAAACAAGCTGTTGTAGAATAAGCTGGGGGTTTTTTTTACACAGACTTAGATATCTGTTTAGTGCGAGAGCTGAAGCACATACTTCTAGGACAGTACATAATAGTTAAAATGAACCTCACAGATAGTCTTACCAATCATCGGACAGTTTCATGAAAACGTATGTTAAAAGGCACCCAAACAAACTACAAACATCACAGTGGCTAGTTCAGTGCCTCAGATTTAGTCTTATAATACATTACTTTCAGCGTTGATATCATTTTAATGGGTAAGTTGTGTATATCATCTTTCTCGTACAGTTGTCACAAAGAGGACTACAAACTTTTAAAACAGTCACTGTCTTTTCGACAGGCTATAAGCATATCTAAAGTTGGAAATTAAAAAAATGGCCTCCAAAGGGGTCATTCACTTTTTGGAGCCAGGTTCAAGTGGCCCTCAGAAGGACTGCAATGTTTTCACTTCTGCACTGGCTTCGCTTTTATAGCAGTTGATGCTGTTGGCTTTTGACTTTGGGCAAATGAATCAGCTCTTCGAGAGGTTGAAAGAAAAACAGGTTATCCCTGTTTTTTCCGCGCTGCAAAGACGGCTTGAACCATTAGCTTTGAGTGGGGTTTTATTTTTCCTTGAATTTGTATTTAGCAATGGAATGATGGCTTGATTGTTTGTTTGGACACCATAAACAGACATTTTCAGCACAACATTTCCTCTTGGCAATGTGTATTTAAGCCAAAGTCTTGTAACAGACCAGCTCCAGGCAAAGGAAAGAGGCCAGATGATATCAACAGCTTTCGGCTCAGATCTTTGACAGAGTGGCATCTTCATAAATGTCAGAGACGAAGATGGAGATTAGGAAATGCTTCGCCTCTTTGAACAACAAATTATTTCTGAGTATATGTTTTAAATTTGAAGGTTAACATTCAAGATGTAAAATGTGGCTTTTTAAATAAGCATGTGTCATAGGATACACAATGACTAAGCACTGTACACATTATTACCCACAGAGAATGCCTGTCACCTTGGCCCCTTTTTGGTGAAACCAGGCGCTGGGCAATTAACTACAGCTCTGATATGTAATGAAGCTTACTCAAAAAAGCTCAACCAAAACGATAAAGTTGTGAATTTAAGTTCCTATTTGGACATTGTTTAGTACTAATTTCTTTCCCATCCCTCATTCACTACCAACTCTTTACAGTTTCTTCAGCTCTATCATCTAATCTGCCTAAGATGACATCATTGTCAAACACCTCCACCACCACTGTCTGAACTCCACAGGGAGATAGACTTTGCTGCTGCTCAGGGCAGACACCCCTGGATCACTCTTTCCAAGCACCATGTCTCTGACATGATTTAATATTAATAAATACAACTTTTTTTTATCTTTGAGTCATTATCTAGTGTCACATCACATGTGTGTGATAAGTGTGTGTAAATGGGATAATAAAGTTAAAAGAGGTAAGAAACATTCAAAGTCATGTGGAGGTAGTGTGGTGTCCTTTGACTGCACAGTCTGTGGTTGTGTCTCATTGATCGGCAGCCTGACCAGTGCAGAAGCAGATGTTAGCTGCACTGTAAGCTGTTTTAATCATCATCAAAAATGTAGGTATCAAACTGCAATCTCTAACTCAGTGTTATTAAGAATAACAATTTGCAAAGGATTGAATAAGCTTTAATTTGCCCATCCATCATCTATAGCACTTAAGGGCTCGCAGGGGTGTTGCAGCCAATCCCAGCGGTCATTGGGCGACAGAGTGCAACCTGCACAGTCAATCGCAGGGCTGACACATATAGATAGACAACCAACCGCAGGGTCACTAATTAACCTTACGACAGCACCAAGGATGGCAGGGATATGTGTCTGTATTAAACAGTGAAGGAATCTGCTTCAGTTTTTGCTGTCATTAAAAATGCTTCAAGAAGAAAAGTACACTCTCAAAATTGTCACCACCAATAAATGTAAATAAAGCTTGTACAAAATGGACTGAAATATATAAGTGTGTCCTTGATACAGACTGAAGATACTGATTGTTTTTATTATCATCATTGTTTCTAATAAACTGACGCAAAAAATAGAGTTGTTGTATATCAGAGACCAGATTTTCCTTCGTGTTCTAGCTTGTATTCCTCCCATATACTGGACCTCGCTCCATATATACCATTGACATGAACTGGATCTCACAACGAAAGTCCTTTCCATTTCACACCCACACCTTTCAATTTCAAATATACGTTGTCAAAGACATAAAAACCCAGGACACCATAAGCTCTCTCTGCTCTGAGATTAGAATATACCCATCCATCCATCCATCCATCCATCCATCCAGCACCCCAACCCACACACATCTGAACACAGGCTTTCACACAAACCTCCAGGCAATGAACACATGTATTCCTCATGAACATGTACGCTCCATTATGTGTTCGGATAGCTCTTAGTCTCACGGATCATCACAACAGCCGTTCGTTATCTAACTCCGTCTTTCCATCGCACCATTCAGTCCACTCAATCCCAATTCCTCACATAAAAGTATGCTACCAGTCCTTTATATCCTGTTATAATCTCAGCTTGAGGCATTATTTATTTCTGCCAGGCATGTTGGGAGGTGTGCTTGAATACACTGTGGACAAGAGAAGCACATGATGTGTGTATCTGATACTATACTGCAGCTGGAGTATGAGTCTCTGCAGTGTGCGGCGGGCAGCCTTGTAGCTTTTCCCTTTACATTTACTCCTCCAACAGTTTCAGACTGATGATAATCCAGACAGGCTGTTATATCGGATCAGGAAGTTGGATACAGCAAAAGGGCGTGTACAAACTCATAAAATAGGAGATTCTTGCAGCAATCAGCATAGCCTCTAAATTTACAAGTCAAATCCTGCAAAGTGTTTGTGTAAAAGTTCCCCTGAGAGACTATGAGAGGGACAGGATGAAAGCTACTGTAAATCCGGGCAGAGCTTCATAAAGAAAGAACATTTATCTTATTCATCCTTATATGAGGCATTAAAAAGAAACTCTCCGAAGTCACATGTGGTTAACAACTATGTGCTTGCAAATCTGTCAGAGCAGAAAAAATACAGTTTCTTACTCATAAAGAGATCTCTGTAAGGAAGGAAATAAAGTCTGAATCTTTATCTTGCAACACCCTGAGGATGAAATTTAACATCATAGTTTTGGTTTTGTGTTCATTGAAAGAAAGTAAAAGAGTGTTAAAATGTCAACATGACAGGCATTTTAAGTTTCAAATGACTATCCTGACAACACACAAGTCTGGAGAGAGACTCAGACTGTGTGGGATGTGAGGGACAAAAAGAAAGTAGTGACAAAAACCTCCGAGATGGCAGCAGAAGAGAGATCTGCCTTACAAAATGATCTATGTGTAAATACACAGAGGGTATACTGGCATCACAAGACCAAATCCGGAAGGGGGACAAGGCGGGGGAACAAGAGTGACACACAATAAGGGAGAAAATGAAAACCTATAATGTTGTCAAGATCAAGACAGGGATAAGGACGAGGGAGACATGAACTACTCCTGGTTTTGGCCTCTGAGCTTCTAAGAAATGTTAACACTATTAAAGTCAAACCAACACCATCCAGAATAAATCCCAAGTCATTTGAATTAGTCAGCCCTTATTAGCATAGATTGAAAATTGACCTGAAATATGCTCTGATACTCTTAAATTGATGCCTTATATTTATAATTATTTGCCAGCATTTATTAAAAATGCACATTGTTAGATTCTTACTCAAATCCCCATTTGGATTACTTGATTACCTTTACAACTGCAATTTCTGCAGAACATTTAAATAGGAATCTAATCAAAGTCATATAGATCCTTTGTCTTCACAATTTTGTTAGGCTGAAATACTCACAGTTGCAGGGAAGACCAGGGGCCTTTGACGAGATGACAGAAATAAAAAGTAATTATTAAACTCAACCGTATGATAAACCCAAACTGAGCATAGCAGCAGGTAGACTGCAGGACTGTGTTCTTGATACCTGGTAAGCTAACTCTGCTCGGCTCTAGGTGAATGAGTCAAGCCAGCAATTCTTCTCGGACGGAGGAGGTCCAGTCTTTGGGTTCATTCATTCATGAGGTGAAGAACTTGAAAAGTCATAGCCCCTGGAATCATGCTGTGACCCTGCTTATGCATCCAAGGTTAGGTGCCGACTGAATCCCTCCCTCTCTATGCTACTATCATCGTCCCTGGAATCAGGGACGATGATAGTAGTAGAAGTTGATAACCAACATGATGAGAGTGCTACATGAGTCTGTTAGGGAAGCTAGTATACAACATTGTTACTGTATTTCTTTTGGTCAAATTGACCCTAGCATGGCCTTTTCTTGACATGGGTCGTTACTTGCAAACAGCACTAAATCTGCTTCTCTTGATTTTCATAAATAATGAGGATATATGATTTTTTTGTGTGTTTGTTTGGTGTAACTTAAATTGCACTACAGAGGAGGGTATTAGACATTAGTACATACTGAAGAACCTTCCATCTTGCATAAAGAAATATCCCTTATTGTTAAATCTCAATCTCAGAAGAGGAAATAATTTAAATTTAGTCATCTGGCCCTGTCAATGTGTAGTTTTCAACAATAAATACATCGATAGATAAGCTCTGCAGAAGAGTTTTAAAGACTTTATGATAATATCTTAAATAAACTAGAGACTTGTGCAGTTGTGAATGATGAATTGTGATGCTGTCGGCTTTCAGGTTCTCAATACATTTCTGTTGAGCCGAGTTTTAGCCAAATGTCGAGGCCCCTCAGCGTTGTAGTGCTCTCCTACACCTGAATACTGATGAAGAGCTTGTGATCTTAACCTGACTTTGGCTTCAGCGAGGAGCAGACAATGTCAAGCAGTCTGCAGGTGTGAGATTGAAGCATGCAGAGGGCTGTCTGAGACAGGGCTATTGAGGATCAACAGGAGATATAGTGGAGGGCAGAGTGAGGTGATGTGGACAAGTGGAAAATGTCAGCATGAGGCTCTATTTTGTTTATTTCATCTGTTCTTCTGTGGTCAGCTTTGTTAACTTATCATGCAGTCATTCCAAAACTTTCCTTTTTTTCAGTTTTCTGTCATTATCTTTATATTCATGTGCACTCCAGTGAACAAGCACTTAATCCTACAGTAATAGCAATTCAACTACATACTAATTAAACTATTTTATTTCCGTTCTAACAAAAGTAAGTGGGAGAGAGGGGAGTTTGTAGAGTACTAGATGCAGGACTGACTGTGTGAGTGTTGACTGATCCCCCAGAGACTGGAGGCGTAGGGCTCTGCAGGGAGCATTAGAGATGTTTTGAAGTTGAAAACAGAAAAATGGAGGACTATGAGGGATCAGAGGAAGCTGAAGTACACCATGAGAAAAAAAAAACATCTCCCACTCCTGGTTGGACCTGTGAGTATTTGTGCATGCATTGCTTGTGTGTTGCTTAGAAACATGCCAGCATCTCTTTTAGCATGGTCCTTTGACGTGGATGTCGATTGTTGGCCACACTGACTCCCACTCATTCTCACAGCACTCTAGAGTATGCTTTATACCCATCATATGATTGTGCAGATCAAACCTCGATTAAAGATAAGTCTCTTTACTTTGCAGCTTGAACAAAAGGCAACAGGGATTCACAGTAAGACTGAGGCAGTCTGCTTTTGCTTTCATAATGTTCATAACTGTAAGACTAGTGCTCTGAGCCTTTGTGTTTAAACCATAAAACCACATCTGCAGTCATATTTAAATAAGGAGTTCATGTTTTGTGGCTAGATGACCTTTTCAAAATGTGGGCCAAAAAATTATAGAACACAACAATGCAGTATCTTTAGGGCAAGTGTGTGCTGACTTAATTGGCTATGAAGCACTCCATTAAATCCGAACCCAATGCATTTATTTTGCATGTAGGGTGACTAGGTGTCCTGCTTTGTGTGGCACCGCACAGCATTATTATCACTTGTCATGTATCCCACAAATTGAGATGATGTCCTACTTTTGTGTGGACTCCCACCTTCCTCATGACTGTGTAGAAAGCCAATGCTTCTCCTGAATAGCAGGAGAAGCTATTCAGGAGCGTTTCTAGACTTTTTTTGACTGGGATGGCAGCCGGGCCACTGATAGGCAGAAGGACTTGTGTGCTCACACTAACATTTACCCTCTGTCTTCATTACAGTGTTTCCCCTACCATTATATTGGGGGGCGGGGCGCCCCCCCAACAGCGGCAGCCGCCCCCCTTGGAAGTTCAATTAATTTTATTTTCTATATAGCGCCAGATCACAGCAGAAGTAATTCTGCTGCTCTTATAGATCAGGTCTTAAACTTGTTCTTTTATTAAACAGACTAAATATCCTTATGTTATTTTATTTTATTTAGGCTACATGACGGGATGTCATTATGCTCATCTGCTCTCTGTATCACATGGCAGAGTTCCGCCCCTATGCACACACTGACACACAAACACGTGCGCTCACATACACACATCACAGCACAATGATACGATAAATGTTCATCAACAACTCGTTTTTTCAAGACGAAAACGAGACTATGATGAGCTAAAGGACATCACTGATAATACAAACTCAGATGAAAACTTAAGAAGGATCGTTGGACATTAACAACTCATATTTTCCCTGCCGTGCGTCTAATCTTAAGAAATTAAAGCTATGCGTTCCTGTGACTGGCTGAGTTATTATTTGAGGGGCTCAGTGTTAGCTTGGTCTCTACCTGCAGCAGGTGTGCTGTGTGAACCAGTCTCCTCTTCATTGAGGATTTTTACCCCCCGGTGTGCGTTAATGACAAAGACACAACCCGGAGACGTCTGTTTAATATTTGATGTTTGCAATTTTTGCCGCTCTCATCGTAAAAAGCTCTGCATAGAGCTTGATTTAATCCAGTTTGGTGAAACATCAGACACATTTAGTAAGTTTGGATCAACTCCTTGGCATCAAAGAGTGTCACTGCAGGTGCATTCAGGGACCGTCGTAAAAGTGCAATGCTGACCTGTATTTTGCGTTCATGGCATTTTTATTTGAATCAAGGGAATCAGATATAGTGGTCACATGAAGAAAGTTTTCTTTTGACTTGTTTGCAGGCTAGATTATTTAATTTAGGATATTACAAAAGCAAAAGTGTTAAAAGAGTGAAATGTTACTGTAATATCCGATCGACTACATGAATTATTAAAGATAGCTAGATTGTTGTGGCAAAGTCAGTCTGTCTGGTCATTTTTCGAGAGTTAGAGATCGCAAATAGAAGAAATCGTATGCACATGAAGTGAAGCAGAAGCCAGAGCAACAGATGTGCTTGTAGCTGTGTCTGTGGAGATTTTTTTTTAGAGAGTTAGTGCCCGTTTTGTTTTGTTGTTCATAGTTTAGTTGACCCACAGTTTGAGAGTTGATGAAAACAAGCACTGCACTTTCAAAGTTGTTGGATACTGCCCATGCATACAAGAAAATTATTTCACAAGAATTGTAGAACTTCAACTTCTTTTTAAGACAGCATTTTTCATTTTGCCAGGGAGTTTGAGAAAAAATGCATTTGAACAAAATATTTTCCTCACAAATACTGTAGTGTCAGGCAAATTTGAAAAGTGCAGTGAATGTGTGAAAGGGGCTATTGTATGTTTTGTCACAAACTAGTTTGAAGAGTTGGGAGCAGTGCAAAAGTTGAGGGGGTAGGATCGAGCAATCTTTGAAGTAAACAGTTAAAGACCGGCAACAACGGAGGCTCCGTATTTACTTTCTTCCGGGTCACAGAACTTTCCCAGACAATCTAACAGAAGCTTCATAATCAGAGGGAAAGTCAAAGTTTCTTTTGAGGACATGAACCGATTGAAGCAGCCAGAGGCTCCATCAACAAAATCACAGAGACAGAGGACACTTTGGTTGTGCCGGTACAACAGTAGATTTTTGTCTGTTAGACCAATTTGTTCAAAGGGTCATGGAGGCAAGATCGAAGTTAAAGAAAATGTCATTTATTTTCAGAGCTTTGTGTTGATTAACAGCTGAGAGCACACTGAGTCTGCGAGCTGAAGATACTTTCTCCCTTTCCACTTTTTATTTGAGTATTTGCCCAAAATTGTGTGCACATTAGCACTTGTTTTGAGGTTGTCCATTTGCATCATCATGTGAAACAGATGAAAGTCACTGGTCAGGGTATTTGGATTTTGGAGTCTGGATAACTGTATGAGGGGCTGTGTGATTGCAAACAGCATATCAGTTGGTTTTCATTGACTGTGCTTTCAGACATTTCACAGAATGCACGTTGGCTGTAAGTGCAACATATGAAACATCATGTAAGTACTATATAAACAATGTGAGTCCTAATGTGATGAAAAGTTGATAAGAGGCACTATTGAAAAACCTTTGACTTGTGTTTTTCCATGAAATTATGGCACACTGCCAATTCTCTCAAGATAAAATGTGAGTGGAGTAGGATGGGGTTGTAATTCACTTCAGGTAGCTAGTGAAGAAGTTATGAAGTAATTATGCATCCCAGTAACAGCTCAGAGTGAGGGCCTCTCCCAGGAAACCAGATTAATCAACATGTCCTCCAATTAAACATATCCCCATGGCTTCATCATTTCTATGGTAAAGCATCTGCTTATAAATTCTCCCCTGCCTGTGCATTGTTTACTCAGGTAACAAGGCTTTTCTAAACTCTTTCATTTCTTGATAAACACCTAGAGCGGAATGTTGTTGACAACTACCTGATTATTATCAGTAAGTAACAACAGGATTAGGATACATATATTCACTCAAGTTCAAGCATGCCTTGAACTTAAAGGGTTATGCATAGACACTCTCTGGAGATTATTAATGCTTAAATTGAATGTTCCGACCTTATTCTTCCAGACCAGGGGTTCCTAGAGTGTTGGTTGGGACCAAGCGGCAACTTCTGGTCTCAAACTATGAAGCCCAGGATTTATAAACTGCAGTTAATGGAGCGTCCGCTTGGGAACTATTTGAGTGACCACTGTGCCATTGCAGTGGTCAGAAATACCAAACTCCCCAAAACTAAACCTTGTATTCTACTCAAAAGAGACTTTTGAAAAGAAACATTTTCATGAGCAGGCTTTTTTGCATGGTCTGTCTTGTTTTGAGTGGGAACAAATCTCTCTTATTGATGATGTTGAGTTGGCCTGGAATTTCCTTCATGCTGAATTCTTGAAGCTAATCAATAAACATGGCCCCATACGTAAGTTTAGGATAAAGGGGCGAAATAATCCCTGGTTTTCCAATGAAATTGGAAACCTCCTCAAAGAAAGAGATCTTGCCTGGGCCGGAGCACAGGAAAAAAAAAATAGAGGCTGATTGGAACAATAATGATAATAATAATTTAAATAATGAACCTGCTGTTGTAAGTAGTCCTCCTGTTGACTGTTCTTTTGAATTTGAAACTGTGTCTATATCTGAGGTCTGTAGTGCACTAAAAAAGTTGGACTCTAAAAAAATCAGCTGGTCTTGATAGTTTGGATCCATTCTTTCTAAAGCTGGCTTCTGATGTCATTGCTGAGCCTCTAACCTTTTTAATCTAAGCCTCAGGATAAACAAACTTCCTAAAGTTTGGAAATCCGCGTTTGTCCTCCCACTGCTAAAAGGAGGCGAACCCTCCATCGTAAATAATTACAGACCTATCTCTAAATTATGTACTCTGGCGAAAGTATTTCAACAATTGGTTTGTGATCAACTGGAGGATTTTTTTAGAAACAAACAGAATTTTAAACCCCCTTCAGTCAGGTTTTAGGAAGCAGCATAGCACTGCTACTGCTGCCATGAAAGTTCTTAATGATGTATTTGAGGCATTGGACTCTAAAAGTTTTGTGTTGCTCTGTTCATTGACCTATCCAAGGCATTTGACACTGTAGATCACAGTCTCCTGATAGATATTCTCTTCAAGAATGGCATCTCCAAACAGGCTGCATCTTGGTTTGCCGATTATTTGGCAAGTAGGACACAATGTGTTCAGATGGCTGGAGTTAGTTGTGCCTCTCTTGAGGTCACAAAAGGCGTACCTCAAGGTTCAGGTTTAGGACCCATTCCGTTCTCAATCTACATCAATGATGTGTGTGCAAACTTGCCAAATGCCTCATACCATCTTTATGCAGATGACTCTGTAATCTACTGCTGCTCACACTCGATTGCACAGGCTTTTAAATTCTTGCAATCCGCCTTTGATCCAGTGCAGAATGGACTGGAAACATTGAAAATTGTTTAAATGCGGAAAAATCCAAACTAATGCTTTTCTTAAATGCATCCTTTCCCTCAGAGGGTATCCCCTCAATTAGAGCTGTCCAGGGTAAAACTTTAGAACTGGTCACCAGTTACAAGAACCTGGAACTAATTATTGATGGGGACCTTTCATTCAAAGTGCATGTCAAAAATCTCTAAATTAAGGGTGAAGCTCGGTTTCTATTACAGAAACAAGTCATGTTTCTCCCTCAGAGCTCGGAAGCTTCTGATGTCAGCTACTTTCTTGCCTGTACTTGATTATGGTGATGTTGTGTACATGTGTGCTCCATCCAGCTGCCTATAGACCTTGGTACCAGTCTACCACAGTGCTCTGAGGTTTATCACTGGTTGTAGCCGCCTCACCCACCACTGCGAACTCTAAGCTAAAGCTGGCATGCCTTCCTTAAATGTAAGGAGGCATACACACTGGATGACTCTGGTTTATAAGGCTCTTCTTGGCTTGGCTCCTACTTATTTATGCACTTTTCTTCGGAAAAAACTGGAAGCCGTTATGCCCTACGATCAAATGACATTTTGCATCTTTCTACTCCTCGTGTTCAAACTGAAACGGGAAAAAAAGCATTCAGTTTCTCTGCCCCCTCTGCTTGGAATGCCCTCCAATCTGAACTGAAACTATCAGCATTTGTTTCATTGGAAGCTTTCTGCTCTATCTTAAGAAAACGACAACGGAAATCCTTCGAGCAGTGCCTGTGTTCTTAAATTGTTACTGTAAAATAACTTCTGCACTTTATTTTATCAAATTGCTTGTATTTTATATTTTAATGTTTGTTGCCGTTATTATCTGTCTGTTTTGTTTACTATGACCTATGTTGCTGCCTCTCTTGGCCAGGTCACCCTTGTGAAAGAGGTCTCGATCTCAATGGGTCTTTTATCTGGTTAAATAAAGGTTAAATAAAAAAATAAATGGAGCCTCCGCTTGAGATTGGCTGCAGAAACACTGGAAACCACATACAAACCCATTCAAAAAAGACGATCTTTGCAGCGACAATAAACATGTTTACAGCCTGGTTCACAAAACGGCTTCGGTCTGAAGAGCTAACTTCTCTATCGGCACATATTGTACAGGTGGTGATTTTTTTTCTTACGCAACAGTTCAGAAGATATTAAGATTAGGAGTTTTGCCCATTTAAGGACATGACTGACTTGACTGACTTGATTTAACTATCAAGTTTACCATTAGTTGTTTCCACTGAACGATTCAGGAGCATTTATCAAAACTTCGCCAAAACCTCAATCTTTTCTCAAAAGCACGTTCGGAGCATAATCCTCACAACAAACAAGGCTCAGGATGCAAACCCCAGTGACTGCTGTCAAGGTCCTGCACATTGGACAGCCAGCATCTAACCTAACCATCAGTATGTGACTCTGATGGTTGCTGTGGATTGATGCAGCATTTCATGCAGCATTTCATGCCTCTAACATATTGCAGGCAGTGATTATGTTTGTCACCAAATCAAAGTCAGGAAAACTGTTTTAACTGTAAAAACATGATTTCAGGAGGTAGAGTTGCATTATGACAGCCAAGAAAATTCCATCCCCAGATGAAAAAAAAATGAGATGTGGTCCAAATAAAAGAAGATAAAAAATAAATTGTAATTTAACTTTTAATTGAAATATGTTTTAGGGAATATTTCAATTAAAAGTTAAATTACAATTTATTTTTGTATCTTCTTTTATTTGGACTACATCTCGTTTTTTCTTTTGATTAATAATTTAATTATTCATTAAATCTTATAAATCTAATAAAATATAATGGGGGGACACTTTGATCCAGGACAGGAGATACAGTGTTACAGTGAAAAGCTTTGTCAGCATAATAAGGCCACCCAAGTCAGGAGAAGGAAGCTTACCTATTACATGTGAAAAATGAGCTTCCTATCGCAAAAGGGCACCAAGCCTAAATTATGCCTCCAGCCTATCTCAATTCCCTCCTAAAGAATTTCTGCAGCAAGAAACAAATCCATCCAGTCACACACATACACACCTGTATCCTCTTAGGTATGTATTTATACCCAGGCCTCTAGTTATACCCCAGTGTTTCTACAACAGCCTCCTGGTAGAGAGATAAAGAGAGAGAATGAGAGTGAGAGTGAGTGAGAGAGAAGGTTTAATTTATGCATTTACACCCAAAAATCGTATTCTATTGCTGTCTACACAATATTTGAGAGACAGATAAGCCGTCCACAAAGAAACAAGATAACTGAAATCCCGATGGAATTTTTAATTAAACTATCTGCTGCATCATGCCGTCTTTCTCTCTGACTCATTCTCTGTCAAATAATGGAGCTCATCAGCACTGACAAAATCACTCCCCCATCAAACACAGGTAGAACAGCATGTCCTTTGATAACAGTGATGTAATTTTCTGCCCTGCTGAAGGGTGGTTATCCTCTTCAATCTTATAGACGCAGATAAAACGTGTCATTGTGCCACAAAAAGTTTCACAGAGTTACACAGCCAGTAAATGTACCCTACGATGATGAATGAAAATTATCTCTATACTCTAAATGTATAATTTAACCTAAAAGTATAGACCAATTGAACTTTAGTGCAAAGTGATCTACATGCGCACAGTTAATTGTTATGCAATGGAATAAGAGCAAATCCTTTGTAAAATGGAAACTATTACTCTTTAGCTATTCATTCTACATATCCATTGGCAGCTCACATGTAATACCTCTGGAGCCCACTAGAGGAGCTAGGCTGACGTTGTGGCATGGAGAGTAAAAAGGTCAAAACTGGTAATACTTTTGGAAAGCAATTTATGCAGCAATACAGGTTTGCATTTATAAATGATGAATATATCTGTATATTCCTTTAATATGTATTCTACATCATACGTGATGCTCAATTGCATCTCATGTTAGACTACAGGAAAAGAAAAATGTGCATATTTCCATGTGTGGCATTAAAATGTAAAGATGCTTGATATTGGCTGCATGTATAAAATATGAGCATTTGATCTACAATTGAATGGAAATATATTAAGCAGGCAGAAAACTCAATGAGCAATACATCGAGACAAAAATAAGCAGACCTCATGCAGTGAGCAAAAATATGGACACAATCTGACATTGGCCGTCTGACAGGAAAATACATTGTGAAGGCTTCCCAACAGCCTGAGGGTTGAGCATAGGGGGGTTAGTGTATAGTATCACATAAAAGTCACAGTAAATTACAATCACTATGAATCCTACAGCTTATAAAAGATCATGCCATATATATCACACCCTGTAAGGCCACAGGATAACAAGCAGGGTGAACAAAACACTGTAGGCTGTACAAGCTCATTATAAGACTAACGGCTGCAAGTATTGGGAACAAAAATACATATTTCACACTCTATGTGAAACTTTGACGCAGTTCCATGACATGCCATTAAAAAAACAGCTTAGGCCCTCAAAAAAAACTTAAAATGACCAACTTGAAAAAGTATTTTTTGTTGCATCAAGAAGAGGACAAGTAGAGGACAAGTAGATTTAGTTATGCAATGACGACCCATTTTTCAGTCAGGTCTTTAAAGCACAATGCTGTTAGTATACTTACTCTCTGTTACACCATTTCATTTTATAATCAGAAATTTGTAAAACAAATATTCAGCCAATTAATTGGTTGCCCCCCAAGACATTGCATATGGCTGCTTGATCGATCATTTAGGGGTATATAAAACTACACCTGCCATTATGGATCAAAGCCACTATAGAATTGTGTAACCTATAATTATCTGATCTGTATGTTGAAAACCTCCGGAGATCTGTGCAGTTCTAATCCTACCTCCAATTTTTATGCAGCCAGAGTCCTTGAACATGGAAAAGGAAATTAAGACTGCCATTGCCCGAGGTCTCTTGGCTTGTCCTGAACTTTCTCCATTTATTAAGCGTTAGTCTAGCCACTCAACAGGTGCAGAATAAAATCATAAGTATTTAGCCGTACTGGACACAGACCACAGTACTAAAGAGTTTGCACACAAAAACACTCTTGCATAGCAGTGCAGTGTTGGTGAAGATAAAAGGCAGGCATGGGTAAGCACAGTAACCTTGACACTTTGAGTAAAAAGAAGTGCACTTGTGTGGTAAAGCATTCACATTAGTGAAGGCTTCCATTATCATATAAAAACCTTCCATGTCTTTCTAACATCACATACTCTTAATTTTATGTAGGCTGTGTGCATTTGCAGTGTCTCAGGGCAAATTTTTTTCTCCACTATTCTCACATCTGATGGTTTCTGGTGAATAATTTAAGGTGAAAGTAATTACTTTTAAGCAAATCAGTGAGGTTACCATGCAACTCATTTAAGGGGACTAATGGGTTTCAAAGCATGCGTTACAGAGACATTCATCAAGACCAAGAAACCCAGCCTGACACAAGTGCTCTCCTTTAGCCACCAGACTGACTGCATTGACTTTCACAAATTCCCTGCTTCTGATTATGTTAGTGTGCAAAATGCTTCTGGTGAATTGATTAACATTTAACCCTTGGAATATTTTAGCCAGTGACTAATACTGAATTATTTTCTTCTGCCTTTTCCATGGGTTTTCATTTTCACAAAAAAGGGCCTCATAAATTCTCTCCGTTTGTGAATCATTAGAATTTCCATTTCATACCTTCAAGCCATTTGTCCTATGCTTCATGCATCAGTAAACTTTAATTCTTTCTCTGTTTTAAAAACATTGAAATACATATTTATTATTGCAAGCATAATTTATGTTTCTATAAATAAAGCTTATCGCTCAAAATTTTGGGTCAGTGTGATCTAACAAGGCTGTGTGGATGCACCAAGAGCATCACAATCAAATAAGTGTCAGTGTAGTTTAACAGATCAGTGACCAGTAAACAGAAGAATTATTAATTATTAACCATGAATTAAAGCTGACATACGCCAAATGATAGCTTATAAAACCTGCGTTAAGTTTATCACGTTGTAAATGCCTCTTGGTTTACATATAGATTGTTTGTTTTTATTGTTCTTATTTATTAATACTTCTGTACCAATGGTTGCAGCACTTGGGTCCAAGACAAATGTCCTTATGGGGACAATATAGTGCATCATATTCTACTCAATTGTCTAGGTTCATGTGAATCACATTGTGCCATAGGGCCCAATCTACTAAAGGTTTGCATGTATGAAAACATGTGCAAACTTGATAGCGCACGCAAAGCAGATGAACTAACCGGGAGCACCGAAGATTGCGTCTGTCAAATGAGCAAAATTGCACTCGTAATCCATTTAGCGTGTTTACATTCATGAATATGCAGAATATATGCAGATTATCAGAACGCGCAAAATACTGGGAGGAGGAGATACAAATCTAATCATTTAGCACACGCAATGTGATTTATCAAACCTGAAACAGAAAGCAGGCGGTGTTTTTGCATTTATATTTAGCACGTTTGAAAGGCAGGTGCAAACTGGCGCAGCGTTACACACAACTAGCTGCAATTACTGTGGCGGGAAGGAGGCATAGGTGCAATGACAGACGACGGAGAGAAAGAACCCTCCGTGCACGTGTCAACATATTTGGACTGAAATAAAAATGGTAGAGACATACTGTCTATCCAGCAATGCCATTTTTGAGCTGCTGGATGAACTAAGGGCTGATTTGGAGCCAGTCACAAGAAGAAGCCATGCCATATCTCCCATGGAAAAACTCCTTGCAACACTGCATTTTCTTGCATCTGGATCATTCCAGCGCCCCATCGCAGTTAGTGCCGGCGTCTCCCAGTGTCCATCCATGCGTAATGAATGTTCATCTCCTGTGCTCTCCCCTCCCTCTTCATTCGCCGGCGGCTCAGTTGAAGGACTGCCACTGAATGACCTCCTGACTGTTGCCAGGGCATTGACACCCATTGTCAGCCCAGACACAGCACTGACCAGCGGCCTTGTGTGCGCAACGATGGTTCGAGTATCACCGCGGAGGTCGCGCGCCACATTGGCCACAGCTCTCACCTCCTGTGAAATGGCCTGTAACCCATCTGTCTGATTTCTTTGTTGCTGCAGCAACTCCCAATCAATGTCATAATAACAATCTGGATGCCTTCGGGGCTCTGCTGAGGGGTTTTCTGGTCTGAGCTGATTTGAGGAGTACGGCGTTGATTGTCAGACATCTGATGAAGATTCTCAATTTAAGAAAAAAGTGATAAACATTATTTTTACAGTCAAGACTAACAACCTACTAAAACACTTTTCAAATAATGAAATCATGATTTCTCTCCATTCTATGTTCAACGAGACACACAAATCAAATTCATTATGAACTATTTAAATGTGTCCAATATTAGAAATGCGCTGAAGTTTTATTAAGGGAAAGTTTTCCCTTTTTCTTCTGCAAATATGTTGCCATCTTCTTTTTATTTCATCGGCAGATCTTCTGTTTCTTCTCACAGCAGTAACCTTTTCACAGATGGCCTCCCAAACCGCGTTACTTCTGGCAACACTGATATGTCTCTGCTGGAGTTCACCGATGTGTTTATTTGCCTCCTCCACCAAGACCTCCAACTGCATGGCTTCAAACTTCATTTTCCGTTTATGGCCGCTCTCACAAACTCTCCATGGTGACAGCCAGTAGCACACGCAAAATCCTCATTAAAATAGGGCAATCCGCACCACTTTTGCACTTGTTACCATTTGCGCACGCAGTCATAGTAGATCATCCACAACACACTCACTGATAGCAAGTGCAACATTTTAGTTTGCACAGGCAATTTTGACCTCGTTATTTGGGATCTTAGTAGATCAGGCCAATAGTGTATAAATAACACTGTATCGTATATTATTGTAACACCATATTGTACAGTACTGTATTGTATCATACACTGCTGTGTTGTATCATATTGTGTCATTAATTTAGGTAAGCAAGTATTGTATTGAATAGATTGTATTGAATAGATTATATTGAATCAAATATTGTGTGTATCATGTTGTGTTATTCTGTGTTGTATGGTATCATCATATTGTCAAATTAGGTTAGCAAGCTATGTATCATATCAATTCCGTTGTTTCATATTGTATCGATTATGTTGTACTGTATTGGATTAATCATATACACTGTATGGTATCATTTTCTACTGCAGCTCATATTATATTGTAAATTCAGGTTAGCAATACGCTGAATGACCAAACTATGCTAGGTGACCCAAAAATACAGATTATCCGTCTAAAGCATTAGTTTTCAATACATTTACAAAAATGACTGTTATTAAACCTTTTGTGATAAATACACTCTCTATGAAAAATACAACCAAGTTTTCCAGGTAATACCATATTTGGGTCATTAGTTTTTTTTCTACCCATAGTAATGTACAGGAATGTTTATTGTACCTTGGTGTCATTATGATTCTCAATGCTTCATGAAACAGCAATCAAGAGCAAGAAAACAGGATATTAGCTTATCCAGAGGCCTAAAAGTACAGAACATACACTTTAAAATTGTGAATTCACTGTTAGACGAATGTCACTATACAAAGGAATTTTCTGGCAAAATAGGTAAGATAATTCAGATCATTTCTTTCTAAGCTGACTCATCATCATCTAAATGTTTATCACCTTACTGAATGCTTGTAACTCATCAGCATCTTGCACATTATAAGTGAAAGCAGCAGAAGAGAAAAGAGTGAAATCCACTGTGTCCATGTTCCTTTTTCATTTCCCTGTAGGAAGTTTGTGTCCTTCGGATTACCTCAGTTAGTTAATTTGAAAGCTTCAAAGGCACTTGCTTAACACTTGAGGTGCGTGGTGATGAGTGAAATTACAGAGTTTGGTGTAAGGTATTTTTTACCCCTTTAATCCAGAATGTGGAGGCAACCGTGACACAGTGGGAGAATCAATAACCTCTTTGTGGAGGAGGTCAAAAGCAATAATGAGATGCAAAAGAACATCTACTCTTGTTCTCGTGGGTAATGGGCACAAGGCTGTGGGAATGTTTTCCTCTAACTGCAAGAAATATACAATCAGCCTGTGTCAAATACAAAACTCTATCTGGCAAAGTAAGTGACTGAAATAACTCTCAATAATAATATGTTATATTAAGTTATTGTTTGTAAGTGTTGAGTAGTCTTATCTTGAATAGGAAATTATAAATTCAAAAGGTAAAGATTAAAGTATGTCATCTCAAAGGTAAGGAGACCAATTACCAAAGGTGGGGTTACCATGCAACTTATTTCATTATCATTTACATGTCATTTATAGATGCCAAAGACTGCGCTCAGCCTTTATAAGGGTCAGGTGTAGCTGTCTTTTGCATTGAATGTAGCCATTTTAGGTGGTTCAGGCATCTGATCAGGATGCCTCCTTGATGCCTTTCTTTAAAGGTTTTCTGGGTGCATCCAACTGAGAAGAAACTCAGACATGGACCAAGAGCTAGCTGGAGGGATTATACAGTATATCCCATCTGGCCTCATGATCTCCCATGAGGGGCTGGAAAACGTTGCTGGGAGGCAGGAGGGATGTCTGGGTCGACTTTGTTTAACCTGCCTCCACTATCACCCCACCCCTGGTTAAGTGGAAAAAAAATGGGTGGATGGATATGAATGATTAGATTTATATCTAGATGATTAGACTCTTCAATCCAACCGTTGATATCACCAAGCCCAAACAGGCAACTTGTAGACCTGTGTTGTATCAATGGGTCTTTTTATTGCAGCACCAAACAAGGCTTTTTATGCATGCTGAAGGAGTTATGGCAGATGAATTATTAACTGATTTCAGTTTTTCCATTATTTATGACAACACAATATGTTATTTTACTCTAAATATTCCTATTAAGAACAATATTTTCATTGAGGGCTGGATCCTTCTCAGTGTTGACAGTTGTTTTTGCACATGATCAATTTCAACAGAACAGAACAAACTCTAGTTGCTGAGATACAGTACTCTAGCTGAACATGCATAAGCAGACCAATCATAGAGGTAGGCAACAGAACATGACTTTGAACACAACATAGTTACACTTCTCGTGTGATAGCTGTGACTTTGACTGTGGATACAAAGACGAAAAGAGAAGAGAGCTGAGTGTAGTTAGAGTTGTCTGATAATTCACACACTGATCTGTACCTTCAGTTATGTGAGAGTCTGTGTCGCAGTAAAAAAAATGGAACCAAGGGTGCTCCATGTGTGAATATGTGTGGATGGAAATAAGTGAGTAAAGACAAACTTGATTTGACCAGATGATGTCATTCTGGGACATGATGTTATACAAGAAACCCTGAAAATAGACAAGTCCTGTAATTTCTCCAGCATTCCCTCTCTATAATTGAATCCATGCTGTGTGTAATGCAACCTCCCAGTCTGTAATCTGAAACTTGAGCAAAACATCATCATGACTGCAGTAGACAATTTCATATAACTTTGCAAAATAATAAGGTTGCCCCTAGAATGAATACAATCTTCCAGGTGGCTTTTGCAAAAACTTAATGACTTTGAATAAATCAGCCACTGTGTTGTTATTCAGTAGAATGGACATTTTAAAGTATACTATCTTTTTTAAGAACCCTAAGTAATGAAAGTCATTAAAATACCAGGTCACTGAACAAAACAGGACATCCAAAAATTAATTGCATTTACTAGGAAAGTTTATATCAAATGATTTTCTGTAGCAGCAGAGTCACTTAGAGTTTCCTTGGAGTACTAAGTGGTCATTACAGAGGCTCATTTTCATGCAAGGTTTGAGGTTCCTGCTGGGTTTGCAGTTGGCAAAACTCATTCAAACATCAGGAGGGCTGCAGCTGCAGAAAGAGAGATGTAATAGGCTGTTTAGTTTGCATGAAACCACAGGAAGAGGCAGCTAAAGGTTTGTTTCTACTGAAATCACATACATTTCCATTAAGAGTGTTTGACAACAAAATTTTGCTTTCTTTGCTAAATTTTAATCTTCAGTTATTTCATCTTTAGACATAAAGGCAACATCAATTACATTAATATATTCATAAATTGTGTACACATGTCAGAGATGGCATAGACACACCACAGTATCAGATATTGTTATTCCCATGAGGAAAAACAATAAACCAATTTAAACCTACAGCTGGGAGACGCAGAGATGATGGTTACGTACTGCAACAGTCCAGCCTCAAGCAGAGTTCTACAGAGTATCCTTGTTTTCATTTGCTTCTGCTGCTGACTATGTTTTCAGGCTATATGTATACTGTATATGTATTTATATATGGATGTGCTTGTCCCCTCACAATATATGAGGTAACATGCTCAGTTAGGACAGTTATTTTCAATAAGCAACCACACATCATGTACACAGAAAACAAGGGTATCAATATTTCATAGTATGGCTACTGTTTACTTAAATATACTTTTTAATGTTTTACAACTTAGAAGTAACCTGATTACTAATACAATATTATATTTTTCTTGTAATGAAAGTCTGAGCACTAATAAAAAAGGTGTAAATCAGTAAATGAACATTTCACAAGCTAAGCATGAAAAAGCTTTTCATGAAACATTTTCTCCAAAATAATTCTTTTTTTTTTTTTTTCGGTCAAATCTGGTGAAGTAGACAGAAGTAATGTGTTGCAGAGTTCTGAAATATTACAAGTTATTGCTTCAGCTCTGGGCTGATATTTGATGCTTGAAGAATATTGAGTGAAATCTATCTCGCACTAATCTGTCAATCGCAACTTGACACAGGAGACGAAGGTCTGTTATGTTGTGCAAACAGAAAGGGCTGCACTGTCACTTTCAACGAAAGCGTGACGGATAAGCATGGGAGGAGGGGAAGAGGGGAGGCACTTCATTTAACAAATACATCAGAGACAAAAGAAGTAAACAGGCCTTGGTAATTGGGGAAGATGAGTGTAAAGTAAAACCAGCCAACAAAACAACAAGCTATAACTCTGACATGAGCAGCTAGTAGCATTGTCAGCATTGCTACTATTCCTCACACAGATATAGCAGTGAATTTTTGTTTTTTGTTTTTTTGTTGGTTTGGTAAATATATTCTGCGAATCCAAAAGCAGGGAACTATGGTATGTCAAATTTCAAGCCAAAGCACAGATGTTACTGTTCTCCTCTTGGCATGCATTTTACAGCTCATAAAAGTCATATTCACCTCAAAAGAGCTATAACCAAAAAACTGGCATCTATGGCGCCCTCCTTTCTTCTTAACCTCCAAGATGCTAAATTAGATTCATGGGAAAATGAGAAGAGAGGACAAAGCAATCAAGGACTCCAGCTGTTCCATACTAACCAGGGGATCTATGCTCAGAATGTCCCAGGTAAATTTGTGGATCACAGCACACTCACATTGGAAGAACATGACGGGTATGTCAATCATTCTGTGACCATGAGTCCAGTCAAAAGCAAATTTGTTACTTGAAAATTTGTTATCAAGACATGCCTATTGATTTTCAGGACATCTTTTCTCATTGATTCAATGGAGACAGGACTGATAGGGAAAGTAAAGGGAGATCTCTTTGAAAAATCAATGTTTAAGTCAGTTTGGATGACATTATTTTTAACTGGTAAACCTGCAAGCATATTCACAGCAATCCCTGTTCTAAAAGTATGGTTTAGGCCTCTACAGCCAATATTTTAAGGTAATCGGATTTATTAAACAACACAAAATTATTAGCAATATTTTTTACTATCTCTAGTAGTAAAAAAGTAGATTCTGCAAAATCTTTGTGCCAGACCTTTGGTATAGTTTTCTTGTTGCAGCAACAGACCACTGTGTGCAATGCACTGCATGTGTTCATCCGCAAACTCAAAGCACTTTCTGTCGCCCCCCCACCTTCTACTGTTACTGTACCAAAGCATCATCCAACCCATTCTCCTCTACTGTTCCCCCTGCTACTACAACATGCTAACTGTCTCCAACAAAAACAAACTCATACGCACCACAAACACTGCCACCAAAATCATCCGCCTCCCCACAGGCTGAACTAGTCCGGCTCATTCGGTGTGTTTTATATGTGTCCAGTGTGTTCATATGTGTCCGGTGTGTATATATGTGGGATGAGGTGCACCATTGCTGTGAGGCTGGGTGGATGTTTATTGTTTCTTGTGTTCATACATGTATTCCTGTACAGACAGTGGCAACAAATCTCCTTATTAAGGACAAATAAAGATCTATCTATCTATCTATCTATCTATATGGCAAGAGTTATACTGCTGCTGTCATATTCTGTGCACTTTCTGTGCCAATTGTTGTTGCTTTCCTTGCAATATCCCATTAGTCTGCAACTTTGGAAAAGTACTGGGAACAAGTTTCTGCATGATGTTGTTCTTCTGTATGTCGAACCAATGATGCAAAGGAGTGCAATGTACAATCAGTGTCAATACTGTGCAGCTATTTTGAGATGATTGTGATTACTCACTGACGTCAAATGATCCCCAGATGATGTGACAGCCTTTGCATCTTCCAGCAGTTCCAGTGTGGTTCCTTTCGTTAATTCATACTGGTTCTGTATGTGTGAAACTGTTGTTCCTTGTGATGGTCAGCTATATGACTGGTCACTGCAGGTTGATTTCCAATCCTTAAACCACAGACTTACACAGTGTTGACTAGCCTGCAGTCAGTTGCTACCCATTTTGCAAGCACTGTAGTTAACTTCTTATATTTAGTTTCATCAGCAGGTATGTGGCGAGTCCCACACTCCAACAGTGTTCTTCTTTCATGACATAGTTGCCTGCTGACATCAGTCTGATCGTGTTACTGTATGCTGAGCTTGTAGGCGGTAGCTCAAACTTAAAGTACTTTGATGGTATTTTAATTCCGTTTTAAACAAAGCATATTACTTTTGACCTGTCAACCAAGACGTCTGGGAGTTTTTAAAAGCACAATGAACCATTCAAAAGCTTAGTAGTGTCATTTTCCATCATTCTGGTATACAGCATGTGGGGGTGCTGCTTAACAACGGTGCGCAGAAGGGGACTACTTGCGTTTCAGTGCATAACTGCAGCCTACTGTACTGGAGTGTGGACCGGAGTAAACAGAAAGAGATTCAATTAGAATGCAATGAAAAAAATAGTATGCGGTTATAAACGTAGTGTAGGATTAAAAATCATTAACATGTACATTTTAAACCTTAATCATGTCTGGATTTACAAACTGACTAGATGAAATCATTAAATTCCCATTACTCGCATAAATAAGATATCGAAACAGGAACAGTACTGCATGCAACTTTCCTGAAAAGGAAATGGAAGGTGATAATGTCAAAAAGAAATTAAACCAACCACTGACCACATGTGAAAATTGCAAGAAGTTTTACTGGGATGTTATTATGCAATACGCACTTAGGACCACAGGTCAGGCATTTCTCATATGTGTGCATCACTGCAGTCGCAGGTTTGAGTGATCATTGACAAATCTCTCGCGGCAGTGTGATGTATGGGCTGCCTTTAAGCACTTTCAATGCTTTTAGGAAGCATCGCAGTGAAGAGCAGTGTCCCTGTTGCACTTACAGTGGAAAAATATAATACCACAGATCAAAGTATAATACCCTAATGATATTGCATGCAGGTATATTAAAGAATAATGGATGGGTTCTGAGATTGGTTTTGAACTTAAGTAACTCCTGAGGTACTTTAATTAACCTATTTGGTTATTTTTGTGTGTTTAGTAACAAGCTCAGTTTTGGGATTTACAATCAACCTTAAAAAAATGTAATTTGGTGTCTGACCATGTCTCGCAGGGATTTTACACCACTAACTAATAATTACGATTTTTACTTCTACAAATAGGTCTTTAAGTCAATCCATATCCCACAGGAAATTACCGAAGTCTGCTTCACCTGTTTAATTGGCTTTACATTATTTCAAAATGTTTCATTAAGCCATAAAGTCCTGTATATGTATGTGTTAGTGTGCAATAAAAACTGTGTCACAGTCCCAGGTTTAAGTAGAGCCTCTGCAGCACCTTAGGCTCAATCTGACATCTCACTATTTAGGACCATGAAGGGGACTTTAAAACAGTCCACTGTCCCTGGATAAGAAGTGACAGCACATAAAGAGCCAGCACCAGGAAACAGTGTATGATTAAGGAGTCATGACATTTAATATGCAGTCCTTAGGAGCTCTACAAGGACACAGCAGCATTCTTCTATTGCTTTGATACAACAGTCTTCAACAAATCTCTCCTATCTACAACCCTCCCTCGCTGCACCATTCAGATACGTCAGTTTGCTTGAGTGTAAGATATGGGCTTGTCAGTATTCAACAGCAAGCGTCGTGGTGTGATAGGGCAGCAATTTCCAAGCTGTAGGCTCTCTGAAATTAGAAATCATCCTCGCCCTATGGAAAGAGGCCACCTATTGTACAAATCACTGCCTCACTGAACCTGAGCTAGCTGAAATACCATTGTAGTGGCAGAGGATATATTTTGGAAGTACTCAGACAGGAACACTGTCAAGCTCAGATATTTTTTTCACAGAAGCAAGAAAGCGGGGACGAAATGAAAGAATTTGTGTAGAATGAAAGAACGTGTTCATAAGAGATCAGAGCTATCTCCTGGTTTAGTTCAGTTTAGACTGAAGGAGCGTTTGAAAGAGGGAGAAAGTCAGCCATGCGGGGAATTGCCTCTTCAATGGGAGCACATCCCTTACATTGCAAACTAACATTACATACAAAATGGTAGGGGGGAAAAAGACATTTATACACAAGGCAGTGATCCAAGTGCGAGCTCATGATTCAGCAAGCAGGACAAAAGAGTAGAGTCATCTGGAGACCTTCTCACTACTGGCCTGTGTTATTCAAAGACCACTAGGACAAGACAAATGAGATTGACCGTATCATCAGTTTCATGATACTGCGAGAGAAAGGACTCAATACTGTCATGGACCTGTGACAGTTTGAAACGACGGCCTTCCGACCACAGAGACTGTTGTCACATCTCTGCCAACAATCTTATGCGCTAACAATCTTTCGCGCTATGCTCACTGACTCAGCTCTATTCCAGGGAAAATGGCAGACACCAATGTTAGTAGTAAGGGACAAGAACTATAGGATGATTTTGAAACTGGATGCACCAGCAGCTTAAATCTAAAATGTGACGCATTTTGTTTTCCCCGTGTCAAGAAATGAGAATTAATAAAAAGGTGACAGACAAAACACAATATACAGTACAGATACCATCTGACTGCTGTGCTCTACACGTCGGGAAATACAAGTAATATGAAAAGCAACTTGGCAAACTGTCACAGTTCACAAGAAAAAAATCCAACCAAGCCAGAAGGCTCCAAAGTAAGTGTTTACAGCCTAACTTCACTACAACAGTGTGAAAGCTCAAGGGATCAGGAGATATGTTGTTGAATATCTAGCCAAAGACCTGCTGATCATTTTCTATGGTCAAAAATTGGGGGATTCAGAAGTTTAGTAAACACACTGGAGCTAAAGTATTAATTCCCATCATGGACACACTTTAGTCAAATACTATTGCCAGCTCTCTAGTACAAAGAGACAGAGGCTAAAGTTACATAGAGCCTCAAGCTCTCACTCACCACAGATGGGTGGATTTCATGAGCTACTCAGAGCCATATTATTACCACAATTTTTTCCCAATTTTAATTTGTAATGTTTTAATATTGCAATAAATACTGTACTGTGGGGTTATTGTATCAGGAGATTTTGATATAATTACTAGTGTGGAGATATCATCTTGACGAAGAAAGCGATTTGCAAGTGTGAGCATTAGTCTTCTTTGGTTGTTATTCTGCCCTCTGATTACATCTCCCTGTAGTTTTCTTCTGCACCTCTTCTTTGCACCTCTTTTCAATCTTTGTAGATCAACCACTTCCCTAGTCTTCCACAGAAGCTTCTCTCCTGCCTACAACAACTTTACTCAATGATTTGATTTTAATTTGAAAGTGTATTCTTTTGTGTTTTATCCTCTTGCTGGGATATAGCAAGGTTAAAAAAAAAAGCAATGCACCAAGTTACACATTGCTTAATATTCAGAGATATTAGCTTCATAGGGCCAAGCCATTTATTGAACCAGGCTGTAAACATGTTTATTAATGCTACAAAGATCGTCTTTTTCCCATTCATGTCTATGTGGTTTCCGGTGTTTCTGCAGCCAGCCTCAAGCGGATTCTCGATGAATTGCAGTTTATAACACTTCCGCTTGACCTTCATAGTTTGAGACCGGAGGTTGCCGCTTGGTCCAGACAGTGTGGTTCATTAGACAAAGTGCAAGTACAATCAATTGCAACAATTTTGCTATTTCATCCCCTTATCGAACCTTCTCCAGGGGCCTGTTGCATGAAAGTAGGATTAAGATATCCGGGATAAATGACTGAGCCGAGTTCACCCAATCCAAAACAAGAGCGTCCAGGCTCAGTCGGTTGCACAAAGACCAAGCCAGGATGAGCAGACACGGATTCATCAAGCCAGGGGAAACCAATCCTGGCTAAGTGCGCGTACGCGGCTTCCTTAAATAGACCCCAGATATCGATCGCAGATTCACTGATTCACCATGGCAACGCGTGCGGCATACTTTTCACCGTCAGAAGAGGAGATCCTCATGGAAGCATATGAAGAGGTGAAAGATCAAATCAGAAAGAAAGGCAACACAGCATCAATAATTAAACAGCACCAAAAAGCTTGGGAAACCATTGCAGATCGCCTGAATGCGTAAGTAGTGCACATGTACACACTTACACTCTTGATAATCACTAAATTAAAATTGTTGTGGAATCGATGCAGATGTGTTTGAAATTGTGTAAATATAACTTCATCAGACTGTATAACTCTCTGATTTAATTTCCCCTTGGGAGAAATAAAGTTTCTCCTATCTTATCCTGCAAGTGTGTGTGTGTATATATATGTATATACTTACTTACAGGACAAGATAGAAACTTTCTTTATATGTGTGTGTGTGTGTGTGTGTGTGTGTGTGTGTGTGTGTGTGTGTGTGTGTGTGTGTGTGTGTGTGTGTGGCTTAAACATGACTGGGCCAAAAATAACTTGGCAGCAAGTAAAAGTCAAATACAAGAACATCTTGCAGAATGGTAAGTGCCCCCCTGACTAATACTTACACAAGTGTACATTGTACCCAGAAGGTGCCTGCTCACACAAATGATGTACTGTTTTAGCCGTCAAAAAGAGAGGCCAAATACAAAGAACGGGTGGTGGGTCACCTCCCACCGCCCTCACCCCAGCCGAAGACATGGCCTTATCACAAAATAAAGGCAGGCCAGTTTTGGAGGGGATCCTTGGGGGGACAGAAACAAATGCATGTCCCTCCCAAGAGGCTAACCGCTTCATACAAGGTACCTTCTTCCATCTTTACATGTGATGTAAGCACATTCATATCTAATCCATTTGGACTATCTGACTTTGGTTTGCCTTGCAGTTTCTGGCAGCACCATCTCCTTGCTGGAGCCACCAATGCCAGATGATGATGATGATGATGATCCAGTAAGTACACTGTACGCCTGCCGTGTTCCCTGATCAGGGACCAATATAGTTGAATTACTTTAGTTAACATGCTTTAAATTTCAGTTATATATGGCCTGCAGTGGCAGAGACATATATATATTCAAATTTGAATTAATTTGACCTCTTATAATTGCACTGTATATTGTGTATACAAGCTTGTAGGGAGGCTACTGCATGTATTAATTTGTCTGTTAATTTGTTGTGTATGGATTTGGCCTGCATTTATTTCAGTGTGCAGACATTATATACAGACTGATTGTGTATGCATTATTTTGTTGTATGCTTTTGATTCCATGCTTTCTATCTTGTAGAGTCACTGTGTGGCTTCAGTTTTGAAAGGAGCTGATGGTTTACCTGCTTTTATTATCCTTATTCAATAAAGGAAGATCATGTCACTCTCTGTGTATTTATATGGGATGTGTATTTTATATATCGCGTGTGTGGAAACTAAATTATCTAATTGCAATTTGCAACATCTAAAATCATCATTTATCTACAATGATTACAAATCAATGATCACAAATGTTTAAATAATGACTGTGGGTCTAGTTGAATGTGATAACAATGTGTAGTGGACAGCAGAATAACTATTAGTTTCCATTTGTGGTGACTGCTGACTGAGATAAGGGATGAGATTAAATAGATCCTGGAACTTAGCCTGGTCTGGAGCAGGCTAGCTCCAAAGACTAAATCTCCATGGTAACTAATGTCATAGAATATCCTGCTTCCTCCTATCCTACTTTCATGCAACCGGATCACGGATAAGTTGAGCCAGGATAAGCAACATATCCCGGCTTAATCCCTTATCCTAGTTTCATGCAACAGGCCCCTGGTCAAGTATTCGTTGTTGTTTCTGTTGTTGTTGTTGCTGTTGCTGTTGTTTCTTCTTCATCCTCCTCAATTAACGGAGTTATGTCTAAAACAGCACAGTTCAACAGGAACATCCAGAATCCAACAGCTGCTGGAGTATCTGGTACAAAAGTCTAGACAAGAGTTAGCAGAGTGTCATTTCCATCTGAAGAGCTGTCTGCTATATAAATGTCATTTATTCTGTACCTCTGCAATTTATTCAGTCAAATGTAGGGAAATCAGTGGTCCAATATAAAGTTAGGACAACTGTGTGCCCCCAAAGAATCGTGTGCAATCTCATAAAAACTCTATTCAACATAGTTAGACTATTCATACACTGAGCTCAAAACCTATACAGAATGGCCCAACAGGCAATAGAGCAGGAATCAAACTTAAAAATGGTTCAGGGTTTACTAGTAGTATGTGCTCACCCTACTTCCTGACCCTTGAACAAAATTATGCAGGTTACTAGCCTATAGATAGATAGATAGATAGATAGATAGATAGATAGATAGATAGATAGATAGATAGATAGATAGATAGATAGATAGATAGATAGGTAGATAGGTAGATAGGTAGGTAGGTAGGTAGGCTTTATTTTTCCTTAATAAGGAGATTTGTTGCCACCGTCTGTACAGCCTATCCTTTTATAAATAATGATACAGGTAGGAACATGATAATTACTGTATTATAGGTCTATTTTGGTGTAGGGGCGCCGTTGGCCTATCGGCCTAAGCGTGCGCCCCATGTAGACTGTCGTCGTGGGTTTGACTCCCAGCCTCGACCATTTATTGCATGTCTTCCCCCACTATCTGCTTCCCACATTTCCAGTCTCTCTTCAGCTGTCCTATCCATTAAAGGCGAAAATGCCCCCAAAAATATAACTTTATATTAGTGTAGTTAAAACAAAAGTAGGCAAACCAAATTCGTAATAGAATAATTATGAGTTGCTTAACAAAGTAATCCTATGTCAACATAATTTTAATTTTGTTGTTAAAACACAGAAGAGAAAAAACAACTGTATACATATTTTAGTTCATCTACTGATTGTAGTTTTTATATAAGAGATGTAATACTAGTGCAGTTATCTTTTCTGTACCTCTTCTTCCTATCAGTCATTCAGACCTTTGTTTCTGCAAATATTAAAAAGCTTGCATGTATTAATAACAAAACCAGAACCCTGAAAAGACCTGAAAAATCGTCTGTATGCCTGAACAGGCTGAACTAGTCCGGCTCATATTTTTAAAAGCCTGAAATGTCAGGTGTTCTCAGATAACATTTTAATGTGGGCTCTGTGTCTATAAGAATTGGAGAGCAAGGTGCATGTCGGTCCAAGAAAAAACACAAAGGTGTTTTTAAAGATCAATAGAGCGGGCAAATTATTTTAATTAAGAGCAGCAGAGACAGATAACTCATAGTACATGCAGATACGTTTTCAATTAACCAAATTAATAACATGAGGAAGCTATCGTTCCAGGGAAGCAAAGGGTTCAGAAACAGCACATTTACAATGGACATGAAACACTCCGCTTCGCTCTCTCCAACAACACTCAGTGAACTATCCATGGAAATTAGGGTAATGGGGAAAATGCCTTTTGAATAATGGAGGTCATTCAAACGACCATCCAGCCGAATTATTCAGCACAATTGTTGGCACATCTATGTGTCTTGTTTTTAGTGCTACAAAAAAAGCAACAGGACAAAGGTTGTCATTTTAAAACTCATTGCTGACAGTCACAGATGCCATTTTATGTTTATGCTGGTGGGTGCTCAAAACCTAACATGGACATGCTATTTTGAAAAAGCAGTAAACACAATAAAATGCACCTTGGATTATCAACAACAACTGATATGAACTCAGAAAGTAATAAACAGTGTACTTCATCAATGTCGAAAGCTCACATGAACAAAAAGCATTAACCAAATCCTCAAACACCACAGAGACTGGACATACTCAAAGCCAGAGAATATACTGTAGGCCTATGAGTGTATGAACATAAGGCTGTAAAGTCAGAACCATGAAGTACTCTTCAGCACCTGCTCCACTCATTCATTAATCACTACCTGATTTACAACAATTGATGATCACTACCAAGCTTTTGATGAGACAGTTATGATTGTAAATCAAAAGTTTAACCAAAGACACACACACAGCAAAGCAATAATTATTGCCAGCCACCAAGACTGTGTTGTTAGAAAGGCTCACATGAACATGAAACAAAGACCAAATCCACAATCTGAAACTTATACAACACCCCTTATATATCATCATACACCAATAAAACACAACGTGGCAGCCACTATATGCAAACTATTAGGTTTTTGTACCATTTCAGTTACTTCTTGATCAAGACTATGTTATTGTCATCAAATTGCCAGCCAGCCCTATAGGTAGTTCATCTCACATTGGTATGCCAAGACAGGTAGATCTGCACTTCACACAACAAGTAAAAGAGATATATTTTTTACTCCCCTTACCTGTTAGTGCTGGTTTGGTGCAGCTGTGGAAGGTCAGCCCCAAAGGGAGCGTGTTGGCTGCAGCGGGGGACATTTCCAGCTTGGGCAATCATAGTAATCACACAGGCTGCATGTTGGCTGCGTGATTTGTTGCTGTCAGCCCCATAAGTGTTGCCTGAAACAAGGCGAAACGATCTATTATTGAAGTGTATTTAAATGTCATCAGGATAGGTTCTACATGGGAAAGGCATGTGATCTACTGTAAATTATAAAATACGTGAATAAAATATACACGTTAATCTCTTTTCACTTGACAATCTGTTTGACATTTCATGCCCTTTTTTTTCCATATCAGGGGATGCTTTCGGGTGTTTAGATTATGGATTATGGGGAACATCTTTTCGGAAAATTATCACTTACATTAAAAACATGTGCTTAACTTAAACAAAGCGGCAACCTCCGGTCTCAAACTATGAAGCCCATGCAGAAGTGTTATAAACTGCAATTCATCGAGGATCCACTTGAGGCTGGCTGCAGAAACACCAGAAACCACATAGACATGAATGGGAAAAAGACGATCTTTGCAGCATTAATAAACATGTTTACAGCCTGGTTCAAAAAGCGGCTTGGCTCTACGTAGCTAATTTCTCTATCAGCACAAACTGTACGGGTGGTGAATTATTTTCTAACGTGACGGTTCAGAAGATATTAAGATTACAAGTTTTTGCCCAAATAAGGACATGACTGACTTGACTCCCGGACGGGAACACATAGCTGTTGGCTAGGAGGCTCAAACTCCGCCCCTTTACATCACACTCTGCCTGGTTGAGTTCCGCATTTCTAATATGGCTGCCGCCGTCGAATGGCTTCAAAACAGCGCTCAGGAACAGATGGGTGATACTGGGTGATACGGATACTACGTCCATATTTTATACAGTCTATGGCTTAATCACAGGCACTAACACAGCCAAATGAGCAGAGGGGATGGCATGCCAGGGAGATTGCACAACAAAAAATATTTACTTTAATCTGATGTTTTCAACAAAAAAATACAACTTTTATCAATTAATGTTCAGCAGAGACTTGAATAAATAACTTTGCAAGTGACTTCATTCACCAAATTACTGTCCTGAACAAAACTTCAGAGTAAAAGCATTGTGTGAAAAAACAAGCCAGAAAAAAACAGGCCAGGCTTTTACTTTGAAAAGTATTAAAGAAGAGTTATCATACTTTACTTTTTATTCATGTGACATAAATTTGGCTTGTACAAAGCAGATAAAGCCTTCAACTCATCAATTTTAGTCTAGTTTGACTGAGGTCCTCACATGGGTCACAGAAAAAAATAGGTGAGCCTTCTATTCTCTCTATATAAAGGTGCATGAGACACGTGTGAGACACACTGTTTGTGCCAGTGGCCTGAATGCTCTTATCTTTGAACATGGGAGACCAAATGAAAATCAAGCTGTTCTTCAGCCAACGCGCTTCCTTTGTGAAACCCAGGTAACACAACAAACACTCCTATATAAACTGAATGTTTTTTTTGGCGGGTACATCTTTGCCCTCATGAGATAGGACAGCTGAGGAGAGACAGGAAACATGGGGAGTAGAGATTGGGTAAAGAGGCCTATGCCTCTGTACACTGGGTGCCTAGTCTAATTTGTTGATGCTGACAGCACTGTCAGCCTAGCAGTCAGGCTTAATGGACAGTGGTAGGTTGTACCTGTGTATGATCCTAAAGTAGTTTAGACAACTTCATCAAAGTTCAGAACATTTTGGAGCAGTCACAGAAAGTTACTCTCACTGCCCTTCTTTTCACTTTTTACCATTTCTATTACACTTTTCTACTTCCACTACAGCATTTTTTTTTTTTTTCAAACTTAAAAGAATTGTAAATAGACTTGGGGTCTTATCTAAGAAGTTCAGATTTTATGAGAAGAGGGAGCCTATGCTTTCCTCTTGTGTCTCTTTTACTGAGACTGAAAAAGTTTTCATCTCTTTCCTGATGTAGATCTTTACAGCTCTTTGGTTCTTTGTGTTAGGCTCCTTCCTTCTCCTATTTTCTGAACCGTTCAGCTGCACTGCTGACCATGTTTCCTGCATGGCTTCTAGCTCCTTCCTCTCCCTTTACTGTTGCTTCCAAAAATGTAGTCAGGTGTTTAAGGAGGCAGTTCTTAATAACCCTCATTGCTTAACCATACATAAAACATCTAAAATATGGTTTATGATCAATTATCCTCACCTGATAATTCAAAGTTGTATTCAGAGACACTATAATTATTGTATAATATAGACACTATTTTGTGACATGAAGGTACCACATTTGGACAAGAGGGTGTTGCTGCTGAGGAGTGATGGGTTGGCATCAGCTAAGTTATCAAAGTTTAACAGTCTGTGTCGGCAATTAATTCTTTAGCAAGCAAATTTGCTATTTAACCTTAAAGTTTCCTAAAGCATGAAATTAAATTCTCCCCCGTCCACATCTCAGCAAAGACAGCAAGTGGCAGTGACTGAAACGAAGCAGATAACAAAAAGCAACTGGTCACCTCATCACTGTAGCAAACGGTTTTCTCTGCAGGATAGGGTCAACAACAACAACAACAACAACATGTATGTCACACAGAACCCAGAACAAGGTAACTAGCCAGGTACTGTGAGCACAGGATTAATACCTGGTAATGATGAATGAAATCAATCAGTAGCATTGCTACAGTATACAACTAACAGATACAAAAAAAACTAAAATTACAAGCACTGCAGAAAGGTTATGATCAGTGAATGTTGTACCAGGCTGTAAATTTAAAATGGGGCTAAATGGAGTTTGACTCACTTTTGGAGCCAGCCTCAAGTGGCCACTCACTCAAGGAACTGCAGTTTTTAATACTCCTACATCGGCTTGGTTTCTCAGCCCTGCACATCGCTGCTTGGGTTGCTTTGCATGTCTGTAAGTTCCCTTCAGGCGTTTGCCTATTTGACTGCAGCATGATTAAAAAATATAATCTTAAAAAACCTGACAGAGTATCTGAGTCGCAGAGGAAGGGGTTAATATAATTTCTCATCCCACTGCTTTTTGTGATGTCAGCTTAACTGTGTGCTATCTCTGTATTCCTCTCTTTTTTTCCCCTACAGGCAGTTCACTTTTTAAATTTATGTTTTTGGCATCCTTGGCTCAGCAGGGTTCCTTGTTGTGTTTTCCTCTGATACCTGACATAAAGATGGGTTTCCTAAATCACAATCTTGATCATTGATTTCTGGGGTGAAAAAAAATCATCTTGCCCTTCACAAAGAGTCAATACTAGGTTCTTTACTCCTTGTAAAGACTTTTTGCACATAATTCTTCTCTTTGGGAACACAGTTGGTTGCCTGCTGACTGACAGCATCAGTGTAATACCCATCCACTACAACTCCTCAGGTATTTACATCAGTATTTTTACAGTATTACTTAATTAATGTGACAGAATAAATGTTACACTACACTGCTTATTTAAGAATGATTAATTTAAAAAAGGTACAAATATCTGATGTGTGACTTCAAAGAAAAGAATACTTTCGCCTTACACCTGCATGGCTTGTAGGGCAGCCTGGCATATAATTACACAAATAAATCCAGCTTCCTCTTCCACAGTCAAAATAAGGCACTAAAGAATCTTTAACACCTTTATTATTCCATGCAGGAGGTGTAAGGGGAAGTATTCGTGCCTCACATTCCTCACCGCAGAGGACCAAGATCAATTTTTAATTTCCTTTAGGCTACCTAGGACAGACAGCTGATTTCAAGAAGTGCCATCTCATATGTAGCTTTGGTCAAACAAGAAACAAGAAGAGCAATTTCCAAAGATAAAACATGTTGAGAGGTGGCTGAGAAGAGAAAGTTGGGACTGAAGGCAGCTTGTCAGATGTAGACATGAGGTCAGAGTTCATTAACTATCTCGCCTTTCTAATGAAGTTTTTTCCGGCTGAGGGATTTTAGCAATCACTGCGGCAGGGCTAGTGGAGCATGAGGAGCAGGAGCCTAGGAGCACAAAGCCAAAGTCACCCCTTACAGGGAGCAGACAGATTGGGTCACTATCAACGTCAACCTTTAAAAAGCAGCAGGGAGAAACCATGCACATGTTATTTAATCTGACGTATTATTTCAAACACTTTATCGCAGAGGAAACCATGAGCTAATTAAAGAAAATAAGGGGTCAAAAGATGCTCTGAAAATGCCTCTATTTTCCAGGAAAACAGACCCACGGATGACACTGAAAGCTCCTAGTGTTTCACAGTGCAAATCATAGATTGTATTAATTATTAATGTTGCCCCAGCAACATCTCCCATTTGTTTCTCAACATATGTATGAAGTCTTGTTGGTTTTCTGGAGCCACAAATTGTGGTATTTGGATTAAAGCTCATTAGCTGGTGAATGAGTTAGTTTAATCTGGTGTTAAGAGTGAGATTTTATTAAAGCTGGGGCTGACTGAATGTGTTTATTCATCGGACTGAATAAGCTTAAGAGCTTGTGAAAAGTGGGATCACTGCTGACTCACCAAAATCACTGGTGAGTGAATGTCAAAATAAAACACAAAATAAGTCGTACTTTAAAAAAAAGTACTCCCAACACTACAGTCTGTCATGTTGAGGTAAAATGAAGAAGGAGGACCCAGATACAACAATAAAGAATTTAGAAACCAAAACTTACTGAACAAGAATACTGAACACACTGGAACACAATACCACTAGAACAGAGAAACACGCAGGTGGGGTAGACAGTGATCTGACAAGAGACAGGGGAAACAGAGGAACTAAATACACAGAGTAATTAACACAGGTGTGGAGCACAGGACACAGGTGAAATTAATGAGGGTAATCAAAAAGGAGGGAAACACACAAGGACAGAAAGTAAGTAAACTGGAAACAGGGATCAGGCCTACAAAACAGAGAACACAAGACAATACTAAGGCTATGTTCACACTGCAGGCAAAAGTGGCCCAAATCCGATGTTTTGGGGGTCAAGTGACCAGTTCAGATTTTTTAGAGGCAGTGTGAACACTCAAATCTGGCCCAAATCAGATTTCTTCAAACAGATTTAGATCACTTCTATATGTGGTCTTGATTCAGATACAGATCTTTTTTCTTTTCAATTCGACCTCAGTGTGAACGGCCAAGGCGGATTTGATGCGCATTTGATATTTTCACGTCACTTTACAGCGACACACGTCACAATTCTGACACACAATTCCCTCAATGGAGGGACAGCGAGGTCTTGGACCTTATAAATATATGGGGTGACACTTCCATACAAGCAAAGCTTGAGGGTTCATACCGTAACAGGTCTGTGTCTTGGCTAGAGCTGCTGACAGATGTAATTGAAAGTTGCCCTCGACATCCGGAAGTTTTGAATAAACCCTGTCTCTGTGAAACTATTAACGTCGCAGACCCACCACTCTTGACTCTGTGTCCGCATCCACATAGACCTTTCAATCGTATTTGCGGCCACAGCTCCGCAAATAGCCGAAACAAGCCATTTTTCTTTATACTTGACCTCCTCCTCACCTGGTCATTCATTCTCCGGCTCCCACTGCACAAAAACTTTGTAACAAAGGCGAAAATGCTGACTTCCTCCATGTTTACGTTTGTGAAACAGCTGCATGTGACGTCATTGTTACTGTTCTTTTGCGCATGCGGGGCAGTTAGGAGCTGCAAACAGTTCACACTGGAATCAGATACAGGTCACATTATAGATGGTAATATGAACAGGCAAACTAAAAATCAAATCTGAGCAAAAAATCTGAATTGAGCATTAAGCCTTGCAGTGTGAACGCAGCCTTTGAAACACAAGAAAGTACAAAAAGAGACATGGATCACAAAGGATAATAACTAATACAGAATAAACAGGAAAGACCAAGGCATGAACACAAGCAAAAAACTAAACTAAACATCGACTCATGACAGTCTGCCACCATCTTTTCCCCTACAACAGTTAATGTCCTCATGCACTAGCCTATAAATAAAAAACGATGCTGAATTAGCTCAAAAGTTAGGTAAAAATATAAATCAAAATGTACTACAAATTAATATACAGAAAAAGCTTGAGCTTTATTTGATGAAATACAGAGAAGGACATTTTATTGGTTCAATATACTCAAAAAAAAATGAGAAAAGGACATTAGTGCTACAAACACGATGACATTGTGAGTTGGTTGTGATAGTGTCTAGCATCTATAGTATTTATTTAATTAAAATGACCAGCTCTATTACAGTTGTCATGGCCCTCCAGGGGATGATTGCCTAGTTTCTGCTCCAGTTCCTCGACAAAGGGGCCAAGCAAACCCAAATCCCTGATGGCTATTACACTTACTATAGTCTATTGCCTCATACAACCCCACTTAGAAAAAACAGAAATATCCCTTGAAGTATCCACCAGACTGCTAGTTATTTTCATACCTGATACTCATGAAACTGTATACTTCGGCCTGGCGTGAATTTTGGGGGTCATACTTGGATTGAATCCTTCTAGGGGATTAACCTCTGCTCTCTTGGAAAATGTGGGGTTTTGTCAGAGGAAGTGCCATGAGGGAAATTTTAATTTTGACATGACATCTCGCCATGAAACTTCAAACACTCACTTACTGGTAAGTGAAAATAAGTTGGAGAACACGTATGACTTGGTAATCATTAAATTCACAGTGTGCTCTCACTTCATGTTGTGTCCAATATACATTGCTCAAAAAAATAAAGAGAACACTTAAAAATTACAATGTAACTCTAAATCAATCACACTTCTGCAATATCAACCTGTCCAGTTAGGAAGCAACACACATTGTGAATCAATTTCACCTGCTGTTGTGCAAATGGAACAGACAACAGGTGGAAATGAGAGGGAATTACCCTCTCCGATGCCAGTTGACATTCATTGTTGTAAGGAGTGCATACAGGCACGTGGATGCCACACACACTACTGAGCCTCATTTTGAATTGTCTTGAGGAATTTCCACAGAAGTTGGATCAGCCTGTGATCTGATTTTCCACTTTGATTTTGAGTATGCTTCTGAATCCAGACCTCCGTGGGTTAATGATTTTGATTTCCACTGATCATTTTGATGTTATTTGGTTCTCAACACATTCCACTTTGTAATGAATAAAGATTTTCAACTGGAATACTTCATTAATCGTGATCTAGGATGGGTTGTTTAAGTGTTCCCTTTATTTTTTTAACAGTGTATATAAGAGTTTAGATCCATTTTGACTGTTGACTCTTTGTCAGATAAAGACACGGCATTTGCAGCAAACTCTGGGGCACAGAGGTGCAGGAGTCCATTGAATGCTGCTTGCAGACCTTGTATATCTTGAATTTATAACATTTTATACAAAAAAAAATTCTCGTCCTCATCTTATCTTGTAATGAAAAATGCAACAACCACATTAATACCATGGCCAAAAAAATACATTTTTTATGTTATGTATTATCTAGTATCCTTACATAGCCTCCTTGATTAAACAGAGCAAATAAACTCCTCACCTGTGGGACATTTTTTTTTTGCACAACTTGCATTAAGCGGTCTATGAATATAACATGAACTCAGATATGCTTTCCTATAGTTTTTAGAAATATTTCACAAGGACAAGCTAAGACACTATTGCTGCCTGCTCAGGTATGAACTTTTGGTGACTTTGCTCAGCATTAGGGATTAATGAAACTCCACCAAGTTGAATAAGTGCCTATTTACCCAGAGAGGGGAGAGGGCAGTAACCTAAATACTGCTTGTTTTGCAATTCTGTGTGGGCCCAAAACTCCTACAAAAGGGGATGGAAGAAAAAAAAAGGAAAACAAAGTAGAAAGCTGCAGAATAATGTCCTCTATCTTTCTTTGCCTACATAGAAGTCCTGCCTCCAAGTAACACCATTTCTGGTTGTGTGTACTGTGATTTACCGAGCAGTGGCAAAGATCCATTAGCAATGAAACAACATAGCCTCTATCCAGGAAGTGATTTATGTATTCAATAAGCTTCCCTGGCTTCCATTCCCTGCTGCCCCTCATTTCACTTCCTTATTCTTGACAGCAGCGGTAAGAAAAGCAGCAGGATGGGAAGTGTATTCTGACAAGCAAAGTGTCCAAGGTGGGTGAGGATACAGCTCCACCATGAACCGGCTCTAATGGCAGTTCTCTCTGGTTACTTTGCACTGGTAACACAATGGATGTCTTGAAAAACTCCTGCAGAGTTGTGCAGATGCACAGTTAGGTAATTTTCAAAAGGCTGTAAGGCAGCAATGCTTCATGATAACAGATTTTAACTCCAACTGAAAACACAAGGGAAGGAAGCTGCTTCATTAATAGTTCAGGCAGTAACAAAGAATTTATTGACCCAGTCAGATTGCTTCAGGCTTCATGAAGTGTTGTTAAATGTTTCTAAAGTGTAGACATTAAAAGTGCTTACACACCATTAGTTCAGTATATTTGATCTGGACCATGAAAAATGATATATTTTTTTCATTTTCATTTCAATTCAGTACTCTCAGTACCTCTTTGGAAACCAAATAATGGTTGTAAGGCATACATTTATAAGAAGTGTGTGTCACTAGTGCATTATGGACAGCGCGATGCCAGACATATATGGGGAAATAATCAAATTCAGATGATGTACAGTGCGACCAGTGGCGGCTCAAGACCTTTTTTTTTTTTGCTGGTGCTTTGAGAGTGCTCATCTTAACAATGAAAGCGCTCTCACATATAAGATATTTAAATTAATGATCTGCCAACATGCACACAAACACACCAATGCGCTTAAACGCACATGGGCACAAAAACACCTTCGCACAAACGTACCTATGCGCAGACACGCAGAGTCGCTCACAGACATGTACCAAGGTACCTATAATGTATTCTATGTAAAACACAAGGTGGAAGTTTCAGCTGAAGGTGAGCAAACGAGCCTGCCTACAAACAAAGTTATGAATATAGAATTACGCGCCGAGCAACTGAGCCAGTGACAGGGCCTGCATACACGCAACAAGCTATACATCGCATTTTTGCTCAGATACAAAGATCAAACAAAATCAATAGTGTTCCATTATCCATCATTTCATTAATGAGTAACGAATAGGAAAAAGTGAGCCACCAGGAATTCAAAAATGTGCCTCAACTGCCAAATGCATTGAATTTACGCACCAGGAAAATACACACATACACACATACGCACTTACTGAGAACTGAAGTCTTTGGCGATGCCTGATTCCTCAACAGAAAGTCCGGGTCCCCTTCGTTGTCCCCGTCCTTTTCTTAGTCCTGGTCAGTGACTAACACTTCTTCCTCAGCCCAATTAAACAGCACCAGAATACGCCTTACTTGGATCAACATCTCTCTCCTTTGCTGTTTTGAACTGCAGGAACATTCATGAAATACAAAACGATCCATTGTGATATACACTGTTGCTAAACAATCGAAAACTGGCGGCTCAAACTCAAAGTAAGTGAACGTAACGTCAAAGTTCAATGCGTGCTGCGCAATTGGCTGAAAGTGATCATCTGATCTGATTCGCATTTTAATGTTTTTTTTTTCCGAGGGAAAAAATGTATTCATGATGACGTGATTTAAACTGAAATAGGTCTCACATGTTAAGAGAACTACATTCAACATGTAATTAAACTTTAAAAAAAAATTCGGGGTGCTGTGCCTATTAAAGAGATAGCTTGAGCACACCCAAGGCCCTCACTGGCACCGCCTGTGAGTCCTACACTCTCCTGAACCGGTGCTCACAACATCTTATTAAGGTTAACAGAACGTGTTGGTTAGAGAAGCATCCTTATGATAAAATATAATGGAGGTCTTAAGGCAGCGAGTATTGTTGAGAGATGGTCTAACATACTTTAATACTTAGTTGGTTATAGGCTGGCATTCAAGAACAGACATACTGAGGCTGCAACAGAAATGGCAATGATGAACCTGAAACTGAGTGAGGAGAATAAAGGACAGGAGGGAGGGCCTTTAAGGAGACCTGGACAGGAGAGGAGAGAGTACTTAAGAAGACCATATAGAACCAAGCAGCCAATTCCTGCTGACTCCATGAATTTCAAACAGCTGGGAAACTCACAGAAGTCCTTAACATACGGTATCACTGAGCAATTAATCTACAGAGAGAAAGTATGGGAAGGACAACAGAGGGAGGAAAAAAGAGCTGGCAGAGGGGGTCAAGAAAGTAAGAAATCAGCAGAAATGGTTTGAGGAAGAAAGAAAGCTGCTCACAGTAACACCCATTAATTTCCCCAAAGACAGGTGTTGGCGGATATTAATCCAAATAACAGAGCCAGGCTTTGCCAGCTTGTCTGCTACTACCCCATCCAAAGCTCTGCATATCCCATCCAGCCAAAGATGCTTTCAATTAGAGCTGAGACAGAAATGTAATTTAATGGCCAAGCTACAAAGAGGAAACAGCCTGCTTTTCACCATGAAATAGCTTCCAACCTCGCTCAAAATTTAGCCAAATTTCAACCTTATATATCTGAGCCTAATCAAAGCGCTAAATAAGAGGCACTGCTTGTGGCCATTCATTTCAAACATATACAGCATCACTGTGTGATTTTATTTTAACTTTGAATTATAGTTGAAATTCAAGAGCAGGGACAAGTTATTAAGAGATAAAGTGTATATGATTATGAATCGACCCATGATCTGACTCAGTGGACCATTCTGTTACAGCTTCACCAGCAGGAGCTCTATAAGCAGCAGCAGCTTTATGATACATCCGAGCCCAAACTCACAGCTGTCTATTGAGCCAAATTAGACACTTGAGGCAATAATCCCTCTGATAGCATGGGAGAGGGGGCTTAAGTGGTTTTACAGAGCTGTTTAAGGTGGAACCATAAGTGTGCTGGTTTGGTACAGCAGCTGACAACTGCAAACGTTCTGAAACAGTTTAGACTGCAAATTCAGAAACAGTGCAAAAGTCTAAAACAAATGCAATGACTGAAACATGCTGCAAATGAAAAGCCATGCTGCGGAAACCTACTAACAGTAAATATAATGCAAATGTATCAACAATAAACAGTCAAAAAATCATGCAAAAGAGGTACATTGCTTATCCTTTGCATTTGTTTTGGACTGCTGAACATGTTTCTGCACTATTTTCTGTCTGATTTAAAAGTGTAGCAAAATAGTGAGAGTGTATGTGTGCTCACACCTGTGCATATTTAGGAGCTTATCAGCTTCCTCTCAGTTCTTTGTTGAGTTGCAGAGAGCTGCAAAAATGATATTGTTCTTGGATTGGACACTGCCTTGGTTTTCCAAACCACTTGGCCACCTGGCAATAAAATCATATATAATTATCTTTATTTTAGTTGCTTTACAAAAAGCCTGTTGCTTTCTCAGTACACCTGCTTTAAGAAAACCGTGATTTACAGGCAGTGGGTGGCACAGTGTTGCAGTGGTAAGAAATGTTAAATCACGACAAAAAGGCTCTCAGTTTGAATTGCTGGGACCTTTCTTTGTGGAGTTAGCATGTTCTTCTAATGTCAGCAAGCAGATAGTGCAGTGAATTAATTCACATACATGGACATTTAAATTATGCCCTATGGTCTGCAGCATAAACTGTGCTTTTGAAATACACTGTCCAAATGGTGTAATGAAAAGACCTACAAAAGTAAGCTCATTCAAACACCCCTGTGATGTTGAGGATAGGGCTGCTCACTTTCAATCTTATGGTACTGGCTTCAAATCCCATGAAGAGATTCCACTGTGAGTTGAAAATGAAACAGTTTCCTTCAAATGTGGTTGAGCTGTGCTTTTAAATCACCACAACAATGTGGTGGAATGAAAAGACCGAGAAAAGCATGCAGTGAAAGGCAGCTGTGTTGTAATGTGGATATGACAGCTGTGGTTCCATGCAAGGATCCTGGGATCAGGTGGAATATAAAGACTTCCAGAAGAAGGTGTGGTGTTGAGGATAGGTAACACGTTGTTGTGTTTTCTGAATTGTTGTGTTTTCTGAACACACTGAAATGTTGAAATGTTTTGCCCTTCAGAGCCACCATAGTTTATACTGTCTTAAAACAAAGTGAAACAAACCTCTGCTGTTGTAGATCTTAAGCCGTGTCTGTGGTCAAAAGTAAGAAGTGTCCTGCAATAAATTCTTTAGCAAAATCTCACATAACTTTCTCAGGATCCTTCAAAACTTTCCCCGGATAAGGCTTACATTTTTTTCCTCCTTGTCCTCTAAGGTTCTCCATAAAAAAGAAAGTTGTCCTCAGTGTAAAACTGTTTTCTAAACCTGGATTTCACCTGCATGTGCATTCGCATGCCATCTTGGTCATAGTTTCTGCCAGGATGCCTAAAGAGGCACAATAAACTGTGAGTTTTAATTTGAAAGATTTAAAGTACATGCAAGCAAAGTGTGAAAGGAGTGTAACATGCTGGACATGCAAAAGAACCAAAGAAGAGAAGACAGGGAAGACCTCAAGCGTTAACAGACATCTGTCCAGGATGAGCCATGGATAATAAGTGAACTTCTTAAGTTGCTTTGACTGTTAGCCTTCTAATGTTAGCCCCTAAAGTAACTCAACTACTGGTTCCAACATGTTTGATTGGTTACATTTTTATTAATAGTGGGTTGCAGGTATTTCAGTGTTAATTCGACACCTACAGTGACCCCACCACAGTCAATCAATCAATCTTTATTTGTACAGTGCCAAATCACAACAAATGTTATCTCAAGATGCTTTTACAAACATAGCAGGTCTAGACCATGTTCTATGTTAAATTATTAACAAAGACCCAACATCAAGACAGGATGCAATCCAGTCCCCTCTTACAGACAGGATTCAGTCTTATCTCATCTTACTCTACCATGAGCATTGCACCTCACAGTCTTTATCTATTAACAGCAGCAAGGGAAAACTTCCTTTTAACAGGCAGAAACCTCGAGCAGAACCAGACTTGTGTTAGACAGCCATTTGCCTTGACCGAGATGGGGTTGGAAAGAAGGATAGAGAAGATTAAGAGAGAGAGAGAGAGAGAGAGAGAGAGAGAGAGAGAGAAATGAGTCTGAGTGAATCAATGAGTGTCTCCCTATTACGAGAGTTGCGTCGTGTATTTACACACAACATACACTGCTGTAACTTCATTGATAATCTTAATATCCTCAGACACAGCAACAAATGTAATGTTAAATTGAATGTGTTTTCTACATATCCAGAAAGACCCACACACTCAATCAATGTTTAAACCCTTCTTCCTTATCAACCCAGACTCAGTTCCTTCCGAGTTCTTTCAAATCTTGTTGAAAATGTGCTGTTTATATATTAAACTCCAGGATAATAGGGCTTTGAAGGGATGCTTTGCAACTAATAACTTGTCATGCAGAGGGAATCTATGTACAGTATGTAACCTTATTTTGATATAACTGTCTATCACACTCCTTCCCGTAACCTGCGTTCCTCACATGCCAACCTCCTGTCTCCACCTCACAGAACCAAGCACCGAACCTGGGGGGACAAAGCCTTCTCCATAGCCCCCACCCTCTGGAACTCTTTCCCCACTCATATCCCAAACTGTTCTGACCCTTCAACATTCCAATCTCTATTAAACACTAATCATTTTAAGTTAGCTTTTAATTTGTGATTGTATTGTTGTTTTGTTTGATTTGTGTTCCTTGCTTGTATTGATTGTAACAACTGTACAGTGTCTTTGAGTTTTTGAAAAGCACTATATAAATAAAATGTATTATTATTATTATTAGTAGTAGTAGTAGTAGTAGTAGTAGTAGTAGTAGTAGTAGTAGTATTGCTATTATTATTATTATTATGATTATCATTGTTATTATTATTATCCCAAACATACACATTGACAGAGCCGGGTGTGTAACAGAGCAGGGGTTTCTTTTTTAAATTCTTTGCCCTTTTTAATACTGTGCTAAAGTGTTACACTTGGTTTAGATGGTTAACACTTTTTATTGAAATCATAAACTGACTAAAACTTTGGCATATGTTTTACTGCTTAATGATATATAGGCTCAAATGGCATTGACAACCTTTGTCATTCAAACCTTTCCTTCTATGTGACAGCTTTTGATTTAGGATCAGAATCTATTCTAGCAATATCAGCCCAGTATTTTCAATTGTTAGATTTTCATTTTCTTTTAAAGGTTTAAAAAAACAGCATGAAAACTGTTCCAAGCAACCAGATAATTAAATTCAAACAGTGTTATTCAGTAATAAATGACAGAAATCACTTCCACGTGCTTAAAAAACTGAGTAATTAGAAATCTGCTGGGATAAAAGGTGTAAATATTGTACCGTCTATTTTTTCTTTCACAACACTGCAGCTAACACCCAGTGAGTTAATCATTTGAACAGGACAAAGAGACCATTCCATAGACAATATGACAACACAAACATGTTTGTGAAAATTGGTCTTCAACAAAATAAGTTTTTTCAGCAGGAGATAAAGGGTTATTGTGGCTTGATTAAAGACCAATTTCTGAACTGACAGGAAAAATTACAGTCTTGAAGTGGGCAGGCTTATGCATGCAGATGAACTTGATGTTATATTCTGTGGAAAAAATCCTCCAGCTCTCTGACTTTCTTCAGCAGTAGGATATGATAATGCTACAGTGATGTGTGATTAAGTGTCTTGAACATCCCCTAGTGTCTTCAACCAGCTACTACAAAAATTGTGGGGGCAGCGGAAGCAGCAAATGAAAAGGTTAGACTGCAAGGGCCGTGAAGTTATCTCACAATTATGCTGTAATGCTGATACTAAATCCTGCACAACGTTTCACACTCAGAGTAACCGGGTCAAAGCAGCTGTCTGATCATTTCTCGAGGAGGTGGACGGCTTACGTGGAGTGGAGTTTGCTGTGATGCACTGACCAGAGGGAGTAGGCAGAGAAATAATCAATAGAATTACATGAAATAGCGGGCTGAGGCACAAAGAACTGCTGTTATGAAAACCCCACAGGTTCATCTATTTAGAGCTCAACTGTGCTGACAGAAAGAGTTGCAAAGCTTTATTTACTGTATGTTCATGATTCATTTTAACTGGAGCATCTTCTTCAGAGGCATGACAGACAATAAGATAATTTTAATATTCTACTCCACTGTGAAGTTCAGAGGCGTCTCTGTTAATGAGAATCAGTCAGTCTGGTTCTGTGTCTGACTTTCAATGCACCACCTACTGAGTTCACATATTAAAATGACACCAGTTGGGAAGAGTTCACTCAGTAGAAAACAATGTGATACTTCATCCATATAAAATGATATAGACAGACAAAAACAAAGTTTTCTTTTGTTATATTTATTGCCATTTGATTGTCTAAGTGTGAAGGAATTTTTCATCTCCTCATTAATATCTTGTATCTCATAACATGGCAGAGAGTCTGCAGTTGAAAATCCCCAGGCTTCAGACGACTGTATGAATCCAGATTGAGAGTGATGTGAAAGTGCAGACTCTCCTGAGTATCAGAGAGATACGATACTTTAAGTGTCGCAACAGATTTCTTCATCTGTGTTGTCCTCTCTTGGCCCGTCCTTGCACTGTCCATTGTGGTAATTATCTCATCACTGCTCTTTTGTCTGTACAAAAAGTCTCCACTATAATTAGCCTAAGTAGCCTTTATTATAGACAATGAATCTTAAGAGTTAGATCACATGTAATTACAGCTGCCAAATTAGGCTCTAACTATCCACACTCTACCTGAGAGAGAGGACATCAAACACAAGCGCAAGTCATTTGAGTTGTACAAGTTCATTAATTAAAAAGGGTACTTATCATGAGATGGATATAAATGGAGGTGTAAGACATCAGCGTGTCAGGAGGAGTGTGAAGGGTTGCTGAGGCGTTAACATACTAATTACCTTTACAACAAAAAATCAAACTCATATCATGATGGCTTTTTATTTTCCCTGAAACCCTCTCCCCCTATTTGAAAAACTCATATACAACAACTCAGAGCAGATTAAGAATGTGGACCAGATTTAAAGAAACTGTTGATGAGGGTTACAGCTTAAAGCTAACTTCTGCTTGTAAGAGCAAATGTTGTGTATTATGAAGTCATGACAAAGGGTTACAGCTGTTTCTCATATGTGTTTCTTACAATAAAATATTTGATTAGTAATATCCTTTATTTGTAATGAAGTAGCCAAATAATAATGAAATTAATGGTTAATATTCTGCCTTCATTTTTTGACTGAAATTATTATAGCTATGAGTTTTAACATAGACAATTAGAACCAAAGGAAGGGGGAAAAAAGGTAAGACATTTTATCTGTGACGTAGCCAACGCATGGCTACCATGATCAAATGGTCGAAGCCTGACCATTTGATTTTCACTGTCTTCCCCCGAATGTGAGGTATGCGTTATTTTGGTGTAACATATCCTGAACAATGACATGGCCACTCCTTTGTTTTATGGTATTTGTTTTCATGTTCATGCAAGGCTGTACCCCCTGTGCCTGTGCAAGTGTTAATTTGACTTCTTAATAAGGATATGTAACTCTAGCTGCAAGAGGGCATTGTTTGCATGGCTTAAGGCTGAGCCCTGGTGGGTAAATGTTGAACTACACATTATTGATGGGAGTTCTGGCTCTTTTTGTTGATCAGATCATTTGGCTCTGCTCAGCATTGAGCCGGCTCTGTCAGCACCCAAATGGCTCTTCATAGTATGATTTTGGCTTCTTAGGAATCAGCCATTTGTAGTCATGATTTGACCTATGACTGATATTAGTCAATGTATTTATAATAAACCATAGGATTCACAGAATTACGCTATTTACATGATGTTTGGTATGAAACATTAAGATTGTACTATAAAGTACCAGTACTCATGGCCGTTGAACTTGTTATCTACTCATCTTGTCTCTGTCTGTGCTCTGAACATTATCATCACCCCTCCACACCTGCATCTGATACACACATTGACACAGCATTCAGTCAGTGTGTGGTGTGCAGGTCTCCCAGCAGTGTGGAGAGAAGATCATCCCTTCATTCTGTTGTGTATTAAACAACAACAGAATAAAAAGACAAGGTAAAACCAGCCCTCAGGTCAGGATATGAATGTATAATTTAATGCCAGACAGGATATAGCCTAGACAAATCAGAAATGAGGAAACAGCTCCTTTTTTTTTTTTCGTTTTTCCAATATCAACCCAAAACTAGAAAACTGTTTAACAGAGCCTTTTTTTTCCATTTCTTCCTTCTTAGTCTTGAACACAAAAAGGTAGGTAGGTAGGTAGGTAGGTAGGTAGGTAGGTAGGTAGGTAGGTAGGTAGGTATTAAAACAGAAATACATCAAAGTTACCAGCCTCCTATTAAAGCTCTTATGCATCATAGTTATTTTTTTAATTTGGCTATATTAAAGGTTTCATAATGTATTTACACCAATTGATTTGGGGGGGAAAAAACGCTGTAGTTTTAATATATAGTAGTAGAAGTAGTTTTATTTGTATAAAGTCTTATAAATTCTTGGAACGCATTAATTAACCAGTGGAGGATGAATCAATGTTCAGAGCTCAGCTTGTGAAGCATAGCAGTGAAAGTTTTGTCATTTTTGCATTACAGTTAATAATTTTAAAATGCATGACCTGATCACTCGACATCCCGCAAAAAGTTATCTTGAACAAAGATAGGTGAAAAAGAAGATCTCTACTCCTGTAATTTACTTCCACAACAAGTGCAAGCTTCGGCTAGAGCCACATCTTTATGACAGTAGGTGATGGTGCGATGGTGGGAAATGCGGTCTTTATCCTGGAAAACCTCTAATCACCAGAAACAACACATCATGAAAATTCCTCACAGTGCCTTCAATTAGACAGCTTGGTAGCTGCTTGTCTTTAGTTAGAGGAAGATTTTGGGGGCCCACTGAGAATCTATTATGGCAACTTTTTCAGGTGGTTTTGACAGCCAGTGAGATCTAGGTGACTTGGCATGATGTCTCTGTTCATTTGTCCCATTAAAGGGCAGCAGATGAGCAAGTTTTCGCAGCAGATTTCTATTGAGACACATGAAAAATGTGTCTCTCGGGCACTGGAGCCTGGAATTGTACGCAACAGTCACTTTGGAATTCATTAATCAGGTGACAAGGCTGAGCCTATTGTACTTGCCAACATACCAGTCATGTTTACCTATAAGACCTGTTTCTAACCTACATTTTTGCTTGAATCCCATATCAGCTGCTAAGGATGGAGTAAAGGCCTTAGTCAGGCCAGCGAATATTTCCACTGATTGTTAGTGATCTAGGATGAAACCTAGCCTTTGTTCTTGTACTGCATTTGCTTCACCCCGTAAGAAATGAGAACCAGTTCTCTAATGGCACAGACAAACCTACTGGGTACATTTTATGCTCACCTTAATCAGCTGACAAGGTTATTCGCAGCTGAATAACAGAAGCCCTGACTTCAAATTCAAAACCCACTGAAAAACAAAGTGTGCTTCTTTAACCACCCTTACTGCAACTCATCACAAAATGAAACCCTGCTGGGCCTCTTTGGGAGCAGAACAATATTTCAAACTCGCAGCAATCACAATGCAAATATGGTTGACAAGTGCAGGTACTAACCTCATGGTGTTTAATTATGGAGTGTTCAAAACATGGCAATGTAGATGTACTGATGATAGGTTTAGGAAGAAAGCAAATTGCATGGTCCATCTTCTTTTAGCTCTGACTGGTGACTGGTGAAAGTTGTAGAGACTGTGACGGTAAGCACAGCAATGTTCGTGGTAGTTGCTGTAAAAGACAAGAAAGAAGGAGACGTAGGAGGGGGCAGAGCCAACGAGGCTGTATTAGTCACAGGTAACTGTGGGCAGCTTGGTAGTAATGCAGCACACCTGAGCAGGCTGGCATTGGGAGGCTGCAAAGCAGACCTGCACAGTATACTCATTCCTTCCTGGCCTGCAAACTGCCTTCATCTTTGCTTATATATTATGTTCCTGGACTCAAACCCACTTAATCACACGTTCAACACTGCATTGACACTGACTTCTTCACGCACTTAAAACATTGTAGTGTTCCCTTCTACTTAATTGAAAATGGTCTCCCCCTTTTGTCCCATATATTTGAGTCATGTTGTGAGAGTTGTCAAAAAGCAGGAATGCAAAGATGAGAAAAAGCAGACACAGAGGGAGCATAAACAATGAGAGACGTAACATGGTCTTCCCGATATGCAGAGGAAGTTTGCTGTCCAGCTCCCTTTACTCTGAGCGCTGCACCTTGGGTCTAACCTCGGTTGTTTGGTCATTCAAGGGGGCTGTTCTAAAGATGCCTCTACTTTCTGCCATATACCTTTTTGTGAGATGGTAAATTCAGAGGTCCAGAGGTGTGGACCATGTTACACCAAGGTACATGGACTAGAGAGCACAGACATGGAGGCTGGCTTGCTGGCTGTGTTGGAAGGTGGGTTAACAATCGTGAGTGTCACCCTGTCAAGGGTGTAACCGCTTATGGTCTAATGATGACTGGTATTGGCTCCAACCAACAACAAACCTGGAAACATCAGCAGTATGTAATGGATGGATAGATGCAGAAAACCAAGGCACTGGGTGATCAAAAAAACTATGTATTAAAAAAACGTTGAATTATTGAGTTAATCTCCCTCTATTCATCTATACATCACACCAAGAGACCTACAAATCCCTCTATATTGAAGCTCAGTTATTCCTGTCTCAATGCAGCTTAAGTGATAAAGCTCCAGCATCATGTGTGAGATCAGTTCATTTAAGGATACAAACAGAAACCATTTTATGCCCTCAGCAATTAAGCAAAACAGGCAATTTTGAACTTTTCATGTAACGCACTGGTACAAAAGCATGCTGACATCCATGTTCTGTGTAGGTGGAAAATGTAATAACCTCTTCTACTTACTGTTTCGCAAATGATAATAAAGGAGCATAATTAAGCACCAGGGTAGATTATAAAAGTGGAGCATCAGTGCCTTTACAGCAACTCTGGTGAAATTCCTAATCATGAAAAAATTACATGCACATAGTAATAGACTAATTGAAGACACAGCTGATGATTGATTGTTCTAATAAAATCTTTAATTTGATATTAATCATGTAGGCTAATATTTCTTTCATTCTCCATCTGTCTCAAGGTCTGCCTGTCAGATCAATCTCTGAGGAACATCAAATATAACAAGATCAAGCAGATGAAACGGAAATGAGAAAATCAGTCAGGAAGACAAAAAGACATTGATTGGTAGTAGATTTAGCTCACTCCATACTTCATTTATAGAATAAATACTTTTCATCTTTCTAAATGTATGAACCACATAAACCCTTTATTTAGTATCACTTAGTTTTCCAGCATGTGAATGTGGAAAGGTGTTCACTTCTGGTATACACAAAAAAATGTTTTTTTTTTACTGTAATTAGTACAGTTCTTAAGACAATAAGTGCTTCTCTGCATTATGGGTAAAAGGAATCTTGGGAAAACAAGCAACAGAGTCCTTGCTGAGTTTCAGACATACAGCATTTCCTTACACATACTTACTTACTCACCAACAAGCATGAGTACAAAAGAAAATTTGTTCGGAGGGAGGGAGGGAGGGAGGGATGGAGGGAGGGAGGGAGGCTCAAAAGTCATAATGCAAAAAGGCTTAATTCATCCAGGGCTGCGGTAAAAGCAACACTGTCCTATGAAAAAGGCATTTGTACTCTTTGTTGTCTTTCTTATGTCCCAGCTGGCATCTGTCTAATAACAGCATCAATATCAACATTCCATGTGATTGGCATTAACATAGTAAAAGTAGGCAAGCTGTAGCATCTGAACATTTAATGCTAACATATTGCAACACCTTTGCTATAGGCCGTCATGGATTCATCTGCCAACAGTCCCACTTTCCATAACCAAGCCAACAATTCTGCATTAGGAGTTCATCATAACCTTCTGATGACTTTATGCCGCAGTGAGATATGATTCTGACTTTTTTTTGTCTAAGAAAGAGGATTTCCTTCCATGTGTGCAGTGATTTAATGACTTTCTTTAGTTGAAGTTTTTATATTTTCATCTGGCACGTTCAGTTTTGTTATATGCATTGCTTTGTGTCACAAATTTAAGCTTTTTTTACAAATTAGTTTTAATGGGGTCTTCATGGTTGGTGGTGGTGTGTTATGTTGCTCTGTAAACAGATCTGTTACAAACCGGGTGATTCCAGAGCGCACAGATGTAACACTCTGGTGTAACACTTCATACTAAACACAGTTCTTCCAGAAACACTTTGTGATCAATGAGAAGTGCTCTACTGTACACAATATCTGAGTCTGTGCTCAGGCAGACACTCGTAATGTCACACAAACACATCAAGGTTTGTGCACTGATAGCTTCTTAAAACAGGAGTACTGATGTAGGACCTCTCATTAGGTCAAAAGTTGACATGAACTTTGTATTTTATTCATGAAATGCACCAATTGAGACCTTTAAAAGGCCATGAAACAAAAGCTAGACTTCCTTAAGAAAGTCAATAAACTATGGCACAGCTTCCAGCAGCAAAGAAATTTCAACAAATTTATAAGGCGTTTATTTTCCTCTGAGTTCAGAGTGGTACGATCATTTGCTGTTGTAATGCTGTTCTGCTTTGTTTCAGGATGCAAGGTTTATAAAGGTTGGAAAACAAAGAAATAACAGCATTTCATCATATTGTTATTTTTGATCTACCTAAGAAAAGTGAAAATCCAGAGTTCATTTATTTAAGGAAACCAATATGTTAAAGCTCATCAGTTACCGTAAGGTATTAGCTAATGTTTGGATTCAACCATTTACTCTCTAACATCACTCTCAGTGTTCCTAGATCAAATAGGAAAGGACAATTTTTCCAGCAAACAGTAACACTAGCTAGCTAACAGTGTAGTAACAGAGTAATCAGACGAATGCTGATATACCTGTTGTGACTTGTGTAGTTTGTGTAGTCTGATAAATTATCAAATGTAATTTTTTTTACCTCCAAATATGGCCTGGTGTCTCATAACGACTTGGTAGGTTCTGATAGCATAGGAAGCACTAGATTACTGTGGTTTCTTTTAGATTCCTTACATTTATATAGCTTACAAACCTGGAACACAGTGGAATAAAATAACAACAGCATCAAAGGTCCCCACAGTCAGAGTGGCAACAGAGTAAAATGGCAGAAGTGTGAATATTCTGAATGTTTGGTGACAAAGGTTTTGGGGTTTTGTGCCTTGAATCATTGTAGCATCTGAACACAACTTCATGACTATAACAGCATATGTGAATTATCTTTAGAACTTCTTCAATTGGGTTTTAAAATTCAACAAAAGAGAAACGGAGAGTCAAATCAGAACTTCTTCGCACACTCCGACATTGAAAGAATAAATGCTTCCCTTTGCTTAAGATTCATAAAAGCAAACATTTCCATTATTGTGTTACATCATCATTAATGCTGCTTATTCAATGTTCAATTAGGTTGAATGAAAAATGGCTGACACAGACACAATTTGTTTAGTCCATTTGTTAACTAAAGGGAATAACACTTAAAACATCTAATTCTTAATAGAAAACAAAGAACAGTCAGTGGTTGTTGATGTTGTGGTGCCTATATTTGATAAATACACTGAAGAGTCTGCAAAAAGAAATGTAATGAACTGATACGGTATGAATGGTATGAACTAATAAAGACGTAGCCATTCTCTTAGAAGCTAATGGTCCATAGAAGGATCGAAGACACATGATGTCCTAATACTGTACATGCTCATATACACTGTGGTTTATACTGAACCATCTGACAGGAAATATTTGGTCCTCTCAGTACAGACAATGATGCTACTTTTTCTCTCCTCTCAGTTGATGCTGATTCACAAAAAGATGTCTAATCTTGGAAAAAAATGTCAGATTTTCCGTAGTTGGTGAATCTTATTGACATATCTACAAAGAAGAGATGCATGTAGTTATTTGGGACATCATCGATAGAGGATGGAATTTTTTTTATTTTCTAAAAAAAACTGTTACTGTTCCTTGGATTAAGGAGCTTCAAATCACCAATGACGTATGAAAAGAAATCAATCAGTGGGTTATCAGTGGTTAAAGAAGATCAGTCTGTTTTACAGTACAAACATCAAAAATCAGTCTGCAGGAGCATCACCTCTGTGTCACTGTTGAAGACCATCTCCTGCACTCGAGGGGGTAGAATTAAATCTAGAACTCAAACAAGTCGTTCTGCTTCTTGGCCAGCTTGGCCACCTCCTGCCGGATAGCCTGCACCAGTGCAGAGGTGGAGAGGCTGCTCAGGGGCATGCTGTCCATGTCTTTCACCACCTGCGGCAGGCTTTGTTTAGATGCTGTGCTGGGGGCAGCAGGCGGTGGCTCCAGTGCTCCAGTGTTATACTCTAGGGGCAGCCTGGTGGGGCTTCCCTGTGGATACCGAGGATGAGGAAAAGCCTCTACATACCCAGGGAGGGGCAACTGTAAAACAGACCAGGTATGAAATCAGTAATAAAGTAACTTTATGTTTTTACTACTCACAACAAAAAATATGGCAGCAAATAATACAATTTAAGCATATGGGTTAGATTGTTATGTTGGTGTGTGAGCATTTTCTCTTGCAGCACTTTTAAAAAAAAACATTAAATGGATGATGGGGTGAAATGACGGGGAAAGTAAAGAGTGTGTAGAGCTACTGTTCACTAAAATGAGTTTTTGTTCAAACAGTGTTTGAACTCTCAAATGGACTATTTTTAAATGCTGGTACCAAAAATCTATATAGGTATCAGATTTATACGACAAAATGATAAAAAGGTAAATAGGTTCTTTTAGGAAATGTGCTCATCTACCCTGGTGTTTTGTTGTGTCCACTCAACGGCAGCCATTAATTCAGATCAGCAAATGGTTTCTAAATGACACTGGTTCTGCAAAAAGACACTGCGTGAAGACAAGTGGTTGGAACAGGCAAACAGACAAGCAAAAAGAGAACATCCCATACAAACAAGGTGAGTCCTGCGCAGGGGAGGGGAGGGGAGGGTCACATGGGTTACAACAGGTATGACAAGACAAATGGATCCCATCTCACTATTTTGAAAAGTAAAAAAGAGGAGTAAGTAGGTGAATGCTTAAAGAACAATGCTTGATGAGGCCTGTTCAAGGGTAGATAAGGACACTTGATGCTCTGCAGAGAACAGTGTTTTAAAACAGAGTAGCAATTTCATGCACATACTAAAGGTTTAATAACTGCTGATATTCACATTCAGGGTTTTTGTCTTTATTAATTTGACTCTTACGCAACTGTTTAACATTAACTAGAGTGACCATGACCATATAGGGAAAATATCCTGACAACCCAGAGTTGAGATCAGGGCTATTTTAATCTCACTCTACCACAAGGAGTGTTTTCCTTTATCAGTTTTATAACCATATTTTGTGGTTGTTTTTTCCAAATATAATGTTTATTATCCAACTGTCGTGGCTTCCTTTGCTCTAGATCAATTTTTATCTCTGTAAGAGCTTAAAAATGAAAACACTATCTGACTGAGTCTGACCTCCCTGCGGCTGTATTGATAGCAGAGGAAAACCTCTTTTCTAACTTGTTTGTTTCCTCGATATGGGCTTAACTGTGCCAGAGATTTCACAATAGTTCCATACAAACATTTTACTTTCCAAAAATGTAAGGTTAAACTACTGGACAACAACTAGTGGAGCACTGTGATACATGCTTCAAAACCTTGGAGAGTCCTAGTTTGACTAAAACATCTGGCCACGTGTCAAGTAGAGTGGGTGGGGTGTTTCTTGAGCAAGAATTATGGGCCTCCTTACAGAGTCTGCCCACTGTGGCGGCACATCCTCAGGCTCTGGTGGATAGGACATCCAGGAGGGACTGTGGTAGGAGGTGGGTGGGGTGGAGACAAAGTATTCTGAGTAGCCGGACCTGCTGGCTGGGATGGCGTAGACGGCTGTTATTGGGTTTCCTACAGAGAGAAGAAGAGCGATATTTTCAGTGTATGATCACATCAAAGAATTCAAAAAGTCAAATGTCATCAGAATATAAAGATGTACTGTATGTAACGCAGATTTCTGGTTATACTTGAAATGCAAAGTCATGACCTCTTCATTTGTTACCTGAGTATTTGGACACAGGCTGCTCAGCAGTGATAGGTGGAAGTGCTGCTCTGGTCGTTGGCCCATATGGGTTGTTGTCATGTTGACTCTGCATTTCAGTGACAGATGTCTCTGAGCTCCTTCCCTTAGGCCCCAAGTCGGAGGTGGAACTGTTGGATTGAGATAGGAGAGGAATAAACACCCAGCTTAAGTGAAATACATCTTCATCACCACAAGATGGCAGATGCACTCCATGTGGGAGAGTAAGCACCTCATTAACATTCTTGCCATCTCTCAATGCACTAGTTCAATATTCAAATTTATACAAGGCCTAAAATCACCCTGGCCACAGCACATTACCTAGTGAATATCTAGTCCCTGAATATGAATGTGAATGTGAATAAATGTGGCTTTATCTGATGGACTTTGGAATTCTACAGACAGTGTGTTTCTGTCTGTGCCTAATTTGGCCTTACCGCCTTAAAGAGGTCCCAGGAGGAGGACCAGTGCGAGGCGGTAAAGGGGGAGGAGAACCCATGGCCATTTCAGGAAGCTGGGTGAAGTGAAAGGCCTTGAAGAGATAGAGAAAGACATTTAAGGTTACATAAACACTATCATTGTACTTTTAGAGAGGGTGAATAATCTCATCTTACCGGTTTAGGCAGGCTGCACTGATACACATCTGAGCCATAAGATGGTACCCACTGCAAGCCTCCCCGTCCGCTAGTCATTGTGCCAGGAGCGCTGGTCACAACGTCTGCGTAGGGGAGGGGAGGTGGTCCAGGGCTGTAGTGGTCAGGAGGCGGGTGGTGATGGGAGTGTCGTCCGGATGTGGACTGCCCCCCTGAAGCCAGGCTGAATGCCTCCTCTAGCAGCAGGTGCATCTGCTGTCGCACTTCATCAATGGATGGCTGTGAGCTCAGAGTGGATGTCTCTGAGTGGCCTTTCAAACCCCGGCCGTACATGTATCCCCGCGGCCCCATCAGACGGTCTACATTCGTCTCCTCGATCAACTCTGGCTCAGTCTGAAACACAGACAGCACAATTACACCTATATGAAGTGAAACCAAACACACATCTTTAAACTTAAACTGATGAACCCAAACAGCACAATCTTTAAACAACTGAATGTGCAATGGATCAGACGGACAGTGTGGGACTCGTGGTAATGTTGGGCATATTACTGAACAAGGTGCACTTTTATTTATTGTGTTATGAACCCTTTCAGTTGTAATGTGTCTATATACATAGGCACCTGCAATAACTGGGTAGGTACATTTCTATTTGTAATGGGTAAGGCTCACTCAAGCACTTAGGGGAAATTCAGGGGTCTTTTGGAATCAGTAGTGCACACTTGTGCTCAGTGGACTGTGATGTCAGGCAATATGCAGCCATGCTAAGCTGATGTGCTTGGATTTTTAAAGTTTTGGGTGAGCAAAAGTGTTGAAACAACTCAATATAAAGGAATAACAGACTAGAGGCAATGCAATTATGTGGCAATGTAAACTGTGAGTGTACTGAATACTGTCAGTGTGTTTTTGGCTTATAGTGTATGCAGCAATTTATTCATGCTAAAGTGAGTGAGAATGTTTATGACACTTGAAATCAACAGACCGAGATGTCCCATAACACTAAGCCATGCTGAGCGGTTGCGCTTCTGTTTCTGTATTTTCAGTAATGGAGTTAAAGATTCAGTGTAATGCTGCCTGGAAGTCCTTTTTGAGTCCAAGTGCGCAAACACATTAAATCTGTCCTGTATGTTAGGACAGATAAGGTCTGAAACTAGGACTGAGACTGAAAAATAGGGGGTGGACAATTGTTTGACGTTCTGATTTAGTGACTAAAAGCTCATTAAGACCTCATTGTTTAATTTAAACAAAGTCATTATGTTGAACTAGGGCACAAATTTGAGTGGAGAGCCCGAATTTCACTGTAGTTGTGCTGAGGGCTTGCATGACTGAATCTGTATGCACCCCAGGAGGCATGTTCCGATTTACACCTGATGTAGAATATTTTAAAATGATGCCTCTCCTTATTGAATAAGCAGGATATCAACAGAGACACCCAGAGGAAAATGAACAGTTACAAGTTCAATAATGTCTCCTGTCATTCTCTCTGTGGGCTGTTGACAAGATGTCTGATGAGCTTGAAGAGGCTGTTTAATGTTTTTCTGAATTTTGGAGACGTGTCAGCAGGAAGCTTTGAACCGGCAGTGTTACTGCTTGGTCACAGTAGGTTCAGCAGCAGACGCAGCCAGCTGGTTTCAGTGAGAGCAAAGCTGCACTTTTCAATACTTCTAACAATCCTTCAGTGATGGAATATGTGTGGTGCAAATAATATCTTTTCTAATCTACACTACATGTAGTATATTCAATCATCCCCTCTAAAACCGTTGCCACAGCGTCCTAACACATTTCCTGCTTCCTCACTCCATCTTTTCCATCTTCTTCCTCACATTTCCCACAAGTCCCTTCATCTTTTCATACCCTCTGCTCTCTCCCCAAGCCTGTGTTTCCATCTAACCAATTCTTATATTCAGTGATAAATGAATACAAGTTGAGGCTGCCCTACTTCCTGTGCGAATTGAAGGTAGCCACAGGAGACCTAGTGTAGTGCACCTCATAAATCAGTCCCCCTGCAACATGGACCTGCAGCAGCAGGGCCTGCAGCTACACTGGTCCCATTCTAATCAACAGGACTGGGACTGAAGAAAAAGGATCATGTAGCTTATAAAGGTTACTTTCTAATTTTTTAACAGATATGAGCAGTTGGCTACACTCTGTGTTAACCAAGTGGTGTTGAAAAACAAATGAAATGTTGAAGTGCAAAAAGTGCAATTCCTTGAGTGTCTACTTGAGGCTGACTCCGAAAGCCAAGGAAACCAATATGCGTAGTCTCTGTAACGTCACCCATTAGTGTCTGAAGACATTTTGAAGCCTAGCTAGCTATACTACAAATGCTGGCTCAATCTAACATTTAATCAAGCTAGAAACAAACAAAGAAGCAAAGAAGGCTTTTACCCCCCTGGTATACAGCTACAACACATCTGCCCGTCAGCCAACACAGCCACACCCCTAGTAATGCTGAATCATGTATAGATCCCAGCCTTTACATTATCCTGATGGATGTATTTTAGAAAAGATTCACCCCCTGTATGATGTGTATGAATAGATACACAAACTACACACCCAAACCTATTTTTAAACCAGGTTTTAATCTTTATAAGGGACCTAATGGGGATTCCTTGGCATTAGAGCAAGCCCTAAAACTTGAGAAGCTGCAGTTTTTTGCACTTCTTCATTGGCCTCATTTTTCAACACCAGACATTGCTGCTTGAGGAAACCTCTTTAGAGGCCAAATTAAAATGCAAGTATTTAAAGAAGAATTAACAAGTTGACAGCCTGGTCCAAAAAAAAAACAACAAAAAAACGTTTTTTGGTCTCTATACATTGTTTCTGTGTTTATGATGATTATAAAGAGCTCTAACTTTTTGTTTAACTTTTTGTACTCATCTGTTTTATTTCAATAAAGAATTAGAGTTATGAATATTTAGGTAAAATTAGTGCTTGACTGACAGGTGAGGGGATTGTAGCTGTTTGCAAGGCAGCCATGGCTATAGCCTCAACTTGACCTCTTTCCCAATTTTAAGGTTATGTTAACTGAAGTTAGGTTGAGTCAGCATTTGAATCACTTTCTTTGAGATTCATAATGCCTCTTCAGAAATCAATAGGTTATATCACTAAGACTATTTTCAAGTTTTGTGCGGTCTATGGTGGAAACCAACCAAGAATAAAGGGAGTATCTACTTTTAAAGAAAAGCCTCTTTTGTGCCTAGAGCCTAACATGGAATAAACTGCTCTTGCTAAAATGCTATAATCATGATATTACAATTGACTTTCAGTCGTAGTAAATGCACAGGTTAGTTTAACACTCCTTTATTTCCATTGTTGTGTCCCAGTGAGCCAGCATAACAATACCAGAGCCGGTTTCATCTGCGTTTTTCCAGCTGTGACTGGTCAAAGAGGCTGGCAGGTCAGCAGCAGTTCAGTGAAATATTTCTATCAGTGCTCATATATTTTACAGAAGGACAGCTCTGAATGAAAAACACCTTTTAGGAATGGCCAGCACCATTACTCGTGGGAGCTCACTTGCTAGTATTCTGACTTCATGACAGAAAGAGTTGTACACAGAGCCGTAATGGAACAATAAAGGAGCCGAGGCATAAACCAGCCATCCTGAGACACACCACATATCAAGACGACAGGAGCTTATAAATCTTTACTCTTAATTATGAATGAACCACTTTTCTTCTTCCAGCTGTCTGTGGTCCCATATAACTGCACCTGGGTGGTAGACGGTGTCTGATTTCGAGCTCATTGAGTGAGATTTTAAATGGGGCAATAAAGAGGAGGTTTAGCACAGATTCAGCTCAGATTGATAATTATCTGTTCTATTTTTATATTCCGTTGTACAAGAGTGGAAACTGTGACATTTATTACATTGCTTTTTCCTTTTATGTGAACTTGGTTACAAGAATATAAACATTGTATGAATAGTAATTCTGAATCACATCATAAATACATTTAAATGATTACACACATCTTGCAAAGTAACAAACATAATTAACAAGCAGCACAGTGTTGCTCTGTAAATCCCTGAGTTAGAAGAGGTGCTACTTTATGTGATGGTAAATAGTATGTGAGTGGCATCTGTTTTGTAGACGGGGTCAGTTTGTGATGACATGTGACTCACATCATATCCGCTGTTGCGAATGCCTCTTCTGGGTCTCTCCCTCATAACGAGCAAGTCCATCTCTGTTCCCCCAGGACTGGGACTGCTCAGACTCTGTCTGCTGCGGTAGGCCGTCTGTCCTACCTGGGAGTGCCTGCGAATCAGAATAAAGGATGGCTTCATTACAAATCAGACCTGGGGTAACGCTATTATACAGTGAACTCCTTTCAGCTCAGGTTTCTTGCTTGAAGTTATGTTTGCAAAGGGCCTGCAGTGGAAAGTGGGTGGAAAGTAGATATGGTGGAGACCACAGTAGGAGGAATTGATTTAATTCCCTCTCAATATCATTCATTAAGTTCAATACAGACCAAATAGATACAGTGTGCTCATATCTCTCATTACAACATCAAGTAAAAGAGCTGAATCACCAGATTACATAATAATGTTGCCAGGCATGATGGTATCCTTAAAGCCAAGCAGTGCTGATAATCTCCCAAGTAAAACAAAACAACAATGTACAATCAATTTGAAAGAGAAACATAAACATCAGCATGTGCTTGGTGTATCTGTTCAACCATACAGTAATGTCAAACTGGAAATTGATGTTCAAACCTTGATCTTACTCACCATGGTGGGATATAAAAATAGCAAGTCCATTCAACCCTTCACTAAGTCAACACACAAGCCAAAATTCGAATGTTGCTTTCCGCTCTAAATGCATCTAGTCTGAGGTTTATGTCATGTGGAAAAGGCTGCTTTCCCCCCTTGACCTGAGTCTGTCATAATCTAAGATTGTCCACACCCGTTTTTCACATCTTGGAAGCTCAAGACTAAAAGTAATCAGACTGACTTGATGGGTGTCTCCCTGCATATGAACAAAGGATAATGAGAACTTGCAAGAAACAATCTTACTACATGGATTGTATATAAAAGATGGACATGGCCATTGAGATGTCACCTAATAATTTATTACAAAAAAATAACGCTTCTTGTTTATCATTTTCATTTTATTGCCTATAAAAAATGTGTCAGTTTAAATGTTCTCTATTTTATATGTTCAAAATAAACAAATGAAAACGAGAAGTCGTCCTGTGTAGACAGGTTGTAGATGCATTCTCTATCATAGTTAATTAGCTGCTTTGATAGCAGTTTATCATTCATGGGTAAACACATCAAAAAGTGTTTCCTGCTTTATCATTGATTTTACCCTAAATGGCACCATACAATTATGGCAAACCTAAATGATGTATTGAATGAGACTTGAAACTAGCCACTGAGACCTCAAACTCATTAGAAAATGTTCATTGAGGTATTTGATCTACTGAAAAAAGTGTGATTTTCTCAGAGCCAGAGTGTCAAGGTCAATAAAACTCTCCTCTGCAATCAAAACTAATGTTAAGGCTCTTCAGTGATGTGTGAGTTCAGCTGTGCTATTCATTTTCTATACAGATATCTGCCATTCATATATACACCAAATCAATACATTCAAGTATTGTGATAATACAGCTCTGATTTCTTCTTTAAGCATCACAGATGACCCTGAGCTGCAACAACATGCTGCAAACAAAGAGGTTGAGTGGAGTGACTGTAATACTTTACAGATAAACACAGAAATAAACATGGAAATTGTATTTGGTTTGCCATCTTACTCTCATAGATCTCCTGTTGTTATCCATAACAAAGAAAAACAGTTGTCTTCTTATAGACCACACTGAAATTTTCTGAAAAAGACAAAACCCAAACACTTATTTTCTTCACCCACTTATCTCTTTAGGTGCCAATAGACAATTGCTCTTTTGTTTTCTACCTCTGTGATTCTAAGAGTTCAACATGTGTCTATTCACCGCTTTCAATACCCTGCATAATAAGACATGTTGACCTTATTGGAATAAAATTGTTATCTTAAAAATGTATGTCCACCACAAAAACACTATAGATTTCCACATTATGAAAAAATGTGCCTCAAGAGACAACGCTGACGGGGCGCTGGTGGCCTGGCGGTCTAAGCGCCCCACATACAGAGGCTGCAGTTCCATTGCCGGTTCGATTCCCGGCCGCGACCATTTCCTGCATGTCTTGCCCCGCTCTCCACTCCCCACATTTCCTGTCTCTCTTCAGCTGTCCTATCTAATAAAGGCAAAAAAAGCTAAAAAATATAACTTAAAAAAAAAAAGAGAGAGACAACGCTGACACAGGGAGGTTTATGCAAGAAACATGGAGCAACTACACAGCGGAGCTCCTACTTGATGTCGCAGCGTAAGTAATGACGGTGGTAAAAGATATGTTCAATGACTAAGGTCAACATGTCTTATTATACAGGGTGTCTTTCTACAGTCTAAATCTTGCTCCACCAGATGAAAATCAACTCAGAGATTAAAGGTCAGCCGCCCCAGAGACTCAGAGGGATGAATCAGCCTACCAGAAATACATGTCCCCTGCTAGCAAGGACAGGGCAATATAACAACAATTGATAATTATCATGACAAAAATCCAGTATATTCAAACTTGTAATTACCCCATTCACCACTAGTGAGGGTAGGGACACTTTTAATGCTAGTTGCCACCTAACATTAAAGAGAAGTAAAAGGCAATGATGAACAGCCAATCATGTAGACGTTTGGAGCGGAATGGAGCGACAGAAACACTGAAGCTCAAACCAAGATGAAAACATCCTTGACAAGAAAGGCCACTCAACTTCAGTAGCTGAGATATTTTGGCTATTTACAGTCTGTCAAAAACAGAGCAGCATGCACTGCAAACGTGCCGATGAAGTGCCAGCTAACACAGGTAACACTACAAACCCGTTAGAACCAATGAAGCAACAAATCTTTGGTGTGATTACCCTCGGCAAGGAGCAGGAAATTAAGTGTGACCCCCCCCGGCTGCAAACTATTAGATCATTATTGTGTTTTCTAGCACCATGCCTGACATAAAAAACAAACAAAGATGCAGTAGCTTATCTAATTACAAATGTAATGCAGTGATTTTTGAAATTTTATGATGACGATATTATTGGCAACATCGCCCAGCATCATTTCTAGCCATCAGAGAGAATGCAGGGTTAAGGCACTTCCACTTTGGCATCAAGCTTTTATTTATGTTTGATTTTTGTAAACAGTCCATGCATGGTTACAGTATTAGCTAATCACTAAATGCAGAAGTCATCAGTGATAGATGCCCAATATGATCGATATGAAATAGCTTGTCATCTGCATAACGTTGTGACAGCTCTAGTCATATCCTTTCAGCCCTTATGTAAGCATGGATTTAGTCTTAACCTAGGTTCCTCTTGCTTTCCCCCCTCTCCCCTCACCTCCTGTGAGACTTGACAAAAGTGGAACCCCGCTCATCATCAGGCTCCGACGGTCTGCCATGCTCACCGGCTGCCCTCTCATAGCCGTGTGACTGTCTTTGTGCCAGAGCTCTGCTGCTGCTGCTGCCGTCTGTGGAGGGGAAATCATAATAGCCTTTCCTCTTAGCCTTTAGCCTCAGCTTGTTTCTGTAGTGCTCGATGTCTGACTTCTGCTTCAGAGCCAGGTTCACCTGCAGAGAGGAGAAGTGCAGGAAGCAGAGAAACATGGAGATCACAATGAAAACAGACAAAGGCTGTTCCTGCTGTATGTGGCATGAGTCTACTTCTTCCATGAATGTGTGGATGAAAGATCAGAGGGGTTCATTGGAATAAGGTGATCTAAAAATGACGCTGCTTTGTATTAAACATCAAAAAGACTCTGGACAGATTCATTATTTTTTATGGTATGTTTAAACTTCAAAACCACAAAGGAAATGTAAAAGGAAGAAAACTGAGATTAAAAATTTCAAAGATGTGTTGCATCATACTATCAAACAAACCATACTCAGTTTTGCTTTGATCCAATGATAACCTATTGTAGAAATTGTAATATATCATTTTCAGGTAAATAAAACTTGGATGAGCTAACAATATGTCAAAAAAGGTCACATTTTAAAATATTAAAATGGCTGGGTTATATTAAAGTAATGCATTCCAGCTCCACTTTTTACTTTCACTGAACTGATTGTATTGTAATGTGGTCTTCATAGGTCACAGCTTCAATAGGATAAATTACACAAAACCACAAATCATATTATTAATTTAAAAGGATGGAAATTTTCTTCCATGAAAAAGGCGATTTTTCTCCAGCTAATTGGCATCAGAGTGGAACATCTTTTAAAGTACTTTTTTAGTATCATTAAATATTCAGGTCAAGATTGGCAGCCGGGAAAAATGTCTTTGGTTATTATTTATTAAAGCTTCAGCTCATCAGGACTGTAGTTGTGGTTTTGGTTTAATTAGATTTAATTGGCAGTTCTGGATACAAGAAAATAACATCAAACTTGTTTTTATTTTGATTACCTATTTGCAAAACTGACTGGTGAACAGATTTACAGTACAAGTTTTTCCACCTTCTGACAAACCGGGGATAAAGCAACACAACACACACACACACACACACAAAATGATCACACAGCTACATGAATATTTGATTCTGATTGGTCATTACATAGCAACAGTTCATTGCAACAGTCTCTTGAGAGCGTACCATTGTTATGCAGAATACACTAAGGTTACTAAGGATGCAGCTCTGATCACAGATTCACAGATCTCAACAAATTGTTATATCAATGCCAGGAAGAAAGCTGGTTAGTTAGTTTATGATGGGTAACCAAGTGGCAACCTCCAGTCTCAATCTATGAAGCCCATGGGGAAGTGTTATAAACTGCATTCATTGAGAATCTGCTTGTGGCTGGCTGCAGAAACACCAGAAACCACATAGACATCAGTTCAAAAGAGACGATCTTTGCAGCATTAGTAAACATGTTTACAGCCTGGTTCAAAAAGCGGTTTGGCTCTACGTAGCCAATTTCTCTATCAGCACACACTGTATGGGGGGTGAATTGTTTTCTAACGCGACAGTTCAGAAGACATTAAGATTACGAGTTTTTTCCCAAATAAGGACATGACTGACTTGACTCCCGGATGTGAACACATAGCTGTTGGCTAGGAGGCTCAAACTCTGCCTCTTTACGTCACACTATGACTGGTTGAGTTCCGCATTTCCAATATGGCTCCCGCCGTCGATTGGTTTCAAAACAGCGCACAGGAACAGATGGGTGACAAATACTACGTCCATTATTTATACAGCCTATGTGGGTAACCCAAGAAAAGAGATGAAAAAACAAAAAAAGACAGGAGGAATTAAAGGCTTTGGCAATATTATTATACAAAATTAAAGATCCTGCATGAAGCAAAAACTTGATGGATCACAGGATATGACACTGTTTGAGGACTAATTAATGGAAAAAAATATATCACAGACTCTAACAGTAAGAAATTAGAAAAACTAATCTTGATACATGTAAGTCCAGTTCACCTTGTTTTACTTCACCATCAGTGGAAAAGTTATGTTATGTGAGTAATCTCATTTTGAGAGGGATACAGAGTTAACCGTTACTGTGGACACAGCTCAAGCTGTGAGTGTAACAGGTTATTTCCAAATGAAGAAGTTAAGTATTTTCTAATTTAAACAAAAATATCCCCAAATCAGCATTTGGTGAATACTATTAATTCTAACTATTGATTAATTCAGTAATTCAGTAGCCTTGTAATTAGCAAGATAATGTATCGTGGGCAGGACTTTGGCCAAAGAGGAAACCAATCATTTCTGTGCTCTTACTTTTTGGCAGTACTGCCTTTATTTGATAGGTTAAGCTAAATAGATAGGGGGTAAATTAATTGCTGTTTACCATAAGTAGTGGGTATTTTGTCTATTTAATTTTCTTATGTAGACTCAGGGGAGAAATGGGTACTTTTTAAATTTCAATTATTAGATTAGTATTTTTCATGGGAACGTGACTTATTTGTTCCAAATTTTGTTACATTTTTGTATCATATACGTGTCCACTTGATCATATTTTTTACAAGGAAGTATCAACTTGTTCTCTATGGTAGCTTTGCTTTTGTTTAACTGCTGCCATTTAAAGTGACTGGTGGGTTGCAAGCATAGACTGTATAAATAATGGACGTAGTATCCGTGATGTCACCCATCTGCTCCTGAGCGCTGTTTTGAAGCCAATCGACGGCAGCAGCCATATTGGAAAAGGGTTTGAGCCTCCTAGCCATCCACAACTCTCTACGACCCACCGTTCAGGAGATACGGCAATTTTGAAAATAAAACATGACGTATCTCCGGAACCGGAAGTCGCAAAGATTTGGGACCAAGCTCTAACCCCAATTGTCAGCCATGGGCTTTCCAACGGTACCACCCACGACTCTCTACGACCTTCCCTAAGCCTAACCCTAACCCTAATCCTAACCTTAATTCAGATCAGTTTTTTACCTATAACTCCTCAACAGAAGGTCCTAGAGACTCCAAACAAAGATCCGTCATCATAATATGGCCACGGGCTTTCCAACGGTACCACCCATGACTCTCTGCGACCTTCCCTAAACCTAACCCCAACCCTAACCCATGACTCTCTACGACCTTCCCTAAGCCTAACCCTAAACCTAATTCAGATCAGTTTTGTACCTATAACTCCTCAACAGAAGGTCCTAGAGACTCCAAACCAAGATCCGTCATCATAATATGGCATCGGGCTTTCCAACGGTACCACCCATGACTCTCTGCGACCTTCCCTAACCCTGACCCTAACCCTAACCCTAACCCATGACTCTCTATGACCTTCCCTAAGCCTAACCCTAAGCCTAAATCAGATCAGTTTTGTACCTATAACTCCTCAACAGAAGGTCCTTGAGACTCCAAACCAAGATTCTTCGCACATAATATGGCCACGGGCTTTCCAACGGTACCACCCATGACTCTCTGCGACCTTCCCTAACCCTAACCCATGACTCTCTACGACCTTCCCTAAGCCTAACCCTAAGCCTAAGCCTAACCCTAATTCAGATCAGTTTTTTACCTATAACTCCTCAACAGAAGGTCCTACAGACTCCAAACCAAGCTCCGTCCCACATAATATGGCCACAGGCTTTCCAACGGTACCATCCACAACTCTCTACGACCCACCGTTCAGGAGATACTGCAATTTTGAAAATAAAACATGACGTATCTCCGGAACCAGAAGTCGCAAAGATTTGGGACCAAGCTCTAACCCCAATTGTCAGCCATGGGCTTTCCAACGGTACCACCCACGACTCTCTACGACCTTCCCTAAGCCTAACCCTAACCCTAATCCTAACCTTAATTCAGATCAGTTTTTTACCTATAACTCCTCAACAGAAGGTCCTACAGACTCCAAACCAAGATCCGTCATCATAATATGGCAACGGGCTTTCCAACGGTACCACCCATGACTCTCTGCGACCTTCCCTAACCCTGACCCTAACCCTAACCCTAACCCATGACTCTCTATGACCTTCCCTAAGCCTAACCCTAAGCCTAAATCAGATCAGTTTTGTACCTATAACTCCTCAACAGAAGGTCCTAGAGACTCCAAACCAAGATTCTTCACACATAATATGGCCACAGGCTTTCCAACGGTACCACCCATGACTCTCTGCGACCTTCCCTAACCCTAACCCATGACTCTCTACGACCTTCCCTAAGCCTAACCCTAAGCCTAAGCCTAACCCTAATTCAGATCAGTTTTTTACCTATAACTCCTCAACAGAAGGTCCTACAGACTCCAAACCAAGCTCCGTCCCACATAATATGGCCACAGGCTTTCCAACGGTACCATCCACAACTCTCTACGACCCACCGTTCAGGAGATACTGCAATTTTGAAAATAAAACATGACGTATCTCCGGAACCAGAAGTCGCAAAGATTTGAGACCAAGCTCTAACCCCAATTGTCAGCCATGGGCTTTCCAACGGTACCACCCACGACTCTCTACGACCTTCCCTAAGCCTAACCCTAACCCTAATCCTAACCTTAATTCAGATCAGTTTTTTACCTATAACTCCTCAACAGAAGGTCCTAGAGACTCCAAACCAAGATCCGTCATCATAATATGGCAACGGGCTTTCCAACGGTACCACCCATGACTCTCTGCGACCTTCCCTAACCCTAACCCATGACTCTCTGCGACCTTCCCTAACCCTAACCCATGACTCTCTACGACCTTCCCTAAGCCTAACCCTAAGCCTAAGCCTAACCCTAATTCAGATCAGTTTTTTACCTGTAACTCCTCAACAGAAGGTCCTAGAGACTCCAAACCAAGCTCCGTCCCACATAATATGGACACGGGCTTTCCAACGGTACCATCCACAACTCTCTGCGACCCACTGTTCAGGAGATATGGCAATTTTGAAAATAAAACATGAGGTATCTCCGGAACCAGAAGTCGCAAAGATTTGGGACCAAGCTCTAACCCCAATTGTCAGCCATGGGCTTTCCAACGGTACCACCCACGACTCTCTACGACCTTCCCTAAGCCTAACCCTAACCCTAATCCTAACCTTAATTCAGATCAGTTTTTTACCTATAACTCCTCAACAGAAGGTCCTAGAGACTCCAAACCAAGATCCGTCATCATAATATGGCAACGGGCTTTCCAACGGTACAACCAATGACTCTCTGCGACCTTCCCTAACCCTAACCCTAACCCTAACCCATGACTCTCTAAGACCTTCCCTAAGCCTAAGCCTAAGCCTAATTCAGATCAGTTTTGTACCTATAAGTCCTCAACAGAAGGTCCTAGAGACTCCAAACCAAGATTCTTCACACATAATATGGCCACGGGCTTTCCAACGGTACCACCCATGACTCTCTGCGACCTTCCCTAACCCTAACCCATGACTCTCTGCGACCTTCCCTAACCCTAACCCATGACTCTCTACGACCTTCCCTAAGCCTAACCCTAAGCCTAAGCCTAACCCTAATTCAGATCAGTTTTTTACCTATAACTCCTCAACAGAAGGTCCTAGAGACTCCAAACCAAGCTCCGTCCCACATAATATGGCCACGGGCTTTCCAACGGTACCATCCACAACTCTCTACGACCCACTGTTCAGGAGATACGGCAATTTTGAAAATAAAACATGAGGTATCTCCGGAACCAGAAGTCGCAAAGATTTGGGACCAAGCTCTAACCCCAATTGTCAGCCATGGGCTTTCCAACGGTACCACCCACGACTCTCTACGACCTTCCCTAAGCCTAACCCTAACCCTAATCCTAACCTTAATTCAGATCAGTTTTTTACCTATAACTCCTCAACAGAAGGTCCTACAGACTCCAAACCAAGATCCGTCATCATAATATGGCAACGGGCTTTCCAACGGTACCACCCATGACTCTCTGCGACCTTCCCTAACCCTGACCCTAACCCTAACCCTAACCCATGACTCTCTACGACCTTCCCTAAGCCTAAGCCCGCAGCCTAATTCAGATCAGTTTTGTACCTATAACTCCTCAACAGAAGGTCCTAGAGACTCCAAACCAAGATTCTTCACACATAATATGGCCACGGGCTTTCCAACGGTACCACCCATGACTCTCTGCGACCTTCCCTAACCCTAACCCATGACTCTCTACGACCTTCCCTAAGCCTAACCCTAAGCCTAAGCCTAAGCCTAATTCAGATCAGTTTTTTACCTATAACTCCTCAACAGAAGGTCCTACAGACTCCAAACCAAGCTCCGTCCCACATAATATGGCCACAGGCTTTCCAACGGTACCATCCACAACTCTCTACGACCCACCGTTCAGGAGATACTGCAATTTTGAAAATAAAACATGACGTATCTCCGGAACCAGAAGTCGCAAAGATTTGAGACCAAGCTCTAACCCCAATTGTCAGCCATGGGCTTTCCAACGGTACCACCCACGACTCTCTACGACCTTCCCTAAGCCTAACCCTAACCCTAATCCTAACCTTAATTCAGATCAGTTTTTTACCTATAACTCCTCAACAGAAGGTCCTAGAGACTCCAAACCAAGATCCGTCATCATAATATGGCAACGGGCTTTCCAACGGTACCACCCATGACTCTCTGCGACCTTCCCTAACCCTAACCCATGACTCTCTGCGACCTTCCCTAACCCTAACCCATGACTCTCTACGACCTTCCCTAAGCCTAACCCTAAGCCTAAGCCTAACCCTAATTCAGATCAGTTTTTTACCTGTAACTCCTCAACAGAAGGTCCTAGAGACTCCAAACCAAGCTCCGTCCCACATAATATGGACACGGGCTTTCCAACGGTACCATCCACAACTCTCTGCGACCCACTGTTCAGGAGATATGGCAATTTTGAAAATAAAACATGAGGTATCTCCGGAACCAGAAGTCGCAAAGATTTGGGACCAAGCTCTAACCCCAATTGTCAGCCATGGGCTTTCCAACGGTACCACCCACGACTCTCTACGACCTTCCCTAAGCCTAACCCTAACCCTAATCCTAACCTTAATTCAGATCAGTTTTTTACCTATAACTCCTCAACAGAAGGTCCTACAGACTCCAAACCAAGATCCGTCATCATAATATGGCATCGGGCTTTCCAACGGTACCACCCATGACTCTCTGCGACCTTCCCTAACCCTGACCCTAACCCTAACCCTAACCCATGACTCTCTATGACCTTCCCTAAGCCTAACCCTAAGCCTAAATCAGATCAGTTTTGTACCTATAACTCCTCAACAGAAGGTCCTAGAGACTCCAAACCAAGATTCTTCACACATAATATGGCCACGGGCTTTCCAACGGTACCACCCATGACTCTCTGCGACCTTCCCTAACCCTAACCCATGACTCTCTACGACCTTCCCTAAGCCTAACCCTAAGCCTAACCTAACCCTAATTCAGATCAGTTTTTTACCTATAACTCCTCAACAGAAGGTCCTACAGACTCCAAACCAAGCTCCGTCCCACATAATATGACCACAGGCTTTCCAACGGTACCATCCACAACTCTCTACGACCCACCGTTCAGGAGATACTGCAATTTTGAAAATAAAACATGACGTATCTCCGGAACCAGAAGTCGCAAAGATTTGAGACCAAGCTCTAACCCCAATTGTCAGCCATGGGCTTTCCAACGGTACCACCCACGACTCTCTACGACCTTCCCTAAGCCTAACCCTAACCCTAATCCTAACCTTAATTCAGATCAGTTTTTTACCTATAACTCCTCAACAGAAGGTCCTAGAGACTCCAAACCAAGATCCGTCATCATAATATGGCAACGGGCTTTCCAACGGTACAACCAATGACTCTCTGCGACCTTCCCTAACCCTAACCCTAACCCTAACCCATGACTCTCTAAGACCTTCCCTAAGCCTAAGCCTAAGCCTAATTCAGATCAGTTTTGTACCTATAAGTCCTCAACAGAAGGTCCTAGAGACTCCAAACCAAGATTCTTCACACATAATATGGCCACGGGCTTTCCAACGGTACCACCCATGACTCTCTGCGACCTTCCCTAACCCTAACCCATGACTCTCTGCGACCTTCCCTAACCCTAACCCATGACTCTCTACGACCTTCCCTAAGCCTAACCCTAAGCCTAAGCCTAACCCTAATTCAGATCAGTTTTTTACCTATAACTCCTCAACAGAAGGTCCTAGAGACTCCAAACCAAGCTCCGTCCCACATAATATGGCCATGGGCTTTCCAACGGTACCATCCACAACTCTCTGCGACCCACTGTTCAGGAGATACGGCAATTTTGAAAATAAAACATGAGGTATCTCCGGAACCGGAAGTCGCAAAGATTTGGGACCAAGCTCTAACCCCAATTGTCAGCCATGGGCTTTCCAACGGTACCACCCACGACTCTCTACGACCTTCCCTAAGCCTAACCCTAACCCTAATCCTAACCTTAATTCAGATCAGTTTTTTACCTATAACTCCTCAACAGAAGGTCCTAGAGACTCCAAACCAAGATCCGTCATCATAATATGGCAACGGGCTTTCCAACGGTACAACCAATGACTCTCTGCGACCTTCCCTAACCCTAACCCTAACCCTAACCCTAACCCATGACTCTCTAAGACCTTCCCTAAGCCTAAGCCTAAGCCTAATTCAGATCAGTTTTGTACCTATAAGTCCTCAACAGAAGGTCCTAGAGACTCCAAACCAAGATTCTTCACACATAATATGGCCACGGGCTTTCCAACGGTACCACCCATGACTCTCTGCGACCTTCCCTAACCCTAACCCATGACTCTCTGCGACCTTCCCTAACCCTAACCCATGACTCTCTACGACCTTCCCTAAGCCTAACCCTAACCCTAATCCTAACCTTAATTCAGATCAGTTTTTTACCTATAACTCCTCAACAGAAGGTCCTAGAGACTCCAAACCAAGATCCGTCATCATAATATGGCAACGGGCTTTCCAACGGTACAACCAATGACTCTCTGCGACCTTCCCTAACCCTAACCCTAACCCTAACCCATGACTCTCTAAGACCTTCCCTAAGCCTAAGCCTAAGCCTAATTCAGATCAGTTTTGTACCTATAAGTCCTCAACAGAAGGTCCTAGAGACTCCAAACCAAGATTCTTCACACATAATATGGCCACGGGCTTTCCAACGGTACCACCCATGACTCTCTGCGACCTTCCCTAACCCTAACCCATGACTCTCTGCGACCTTCCCTAACCCTAACCCATGACTCTCTACGACCTTCCCTAAGCCTAACCCTAACCCTAATCCTAACCTTAATTCAGATCAGTTTTTTACCTATAACTCCTCAACAGAAGGTCCTAGAGACTCCAAACCAAGATTCTTCACACATAATATGGCCACGGGCTTTCCAACGGTACCACCCATGACTCTCTGCGACCTTCCCTAACCCTAACCCATGACTCTCTACGACCTTCCCTAAGCCTAACCCTAACCCTAAGCCTAACCCTAATTCAGATCAGTTTTTTACCTATAACTCCTCAACAGAAGGTCCTACAGACTCCAAACCAAGCTCCGTCCCACATAATATGGCCACAGGCTTTCCAACGGTACCATCCACAACTCTCTACGACCCACCGTTCAGGAGATACTGCAATTTTGAAAATAAAACATGACGTATCTCCGGAACCAGAAGTCGCAAAGATTTGAGACCAAGCTCTAACCCCAATTGTCAGCCATGGGCTTTCCAACGGTACCACCCACGACTCTCTACGACCTTCCCTAAGCCTAACCCTAACCCTAATCCTAACCTTAATTCAGATCAGTTTTTTACCTATAACTCCTCAACAGAAGGTCCTAGAGACTCCAAACCAAGATCCGTCATCATAATATGGCAACGGGCTTTCCAACGGTACCACCCATGACTCTCTGCGACCTTCCCTAACCCTAACCCATGACTCTCTGCGACCTTCCCTAACCCTAACCCATGACTCTCTACGACCTTCCCTAAGCCTAACCCTAAGCCTAAGCCTAACCCTAATTCAGATCAGTTTTTTACCTATAACTCCTCAACAGAAGGTCCTAGAGACTCCAAACCAAGCTCCGTCCCACATAATATGGCCACGGGCTTTCCAACGGTACCATCCACAACTCTCTGCGACCCACTGTTCAGGAGATACGGCAATTTTGAAAATAAAACATGAGGTATCTCCGGAACCGGAAGTCGCAAAGATTTGGGACCAAGCTCTAACCCCAATTGTCAGCCATGGGCTTTCCAACGGTACCACCCACGACTCTCTACGACCTTCCCTAAGCCTAACCCTAACCCTAATCCTAACCTTAATTCAGATCAGTTTTTTACCTATAACTCCTCAACAGAAGGTCCTACAGACTCCAAACCAAGATCCGTCATCATAATATGGCAACGGGCTTTCCAACGGTACAACCAATGACTCTCTGCGACCTTCCCTAACCCTAACCCTAACCCTAACCCATGACTCTCTAGACCTTCCCTAAGCCTAAGCCTAAGCCTAATTCAGATCAGTTTTGTACCTATAAGTCCTCAACAGAAGGTCCTAGAGACTCCAAACCAAGATTCTTCACACATAATATGGCCACGGGCTTTCCAACGGTACCACCCATGACTCTCTGCGACCTTCCCTAACCCTAACCCATGACTCTCTACGACCTTCCCTAAGCCTAACCCTAAGCCTAAGCCTAACCCTAATTCAGATCAGTTTTTTACCTATAACTCCTCAACAGAAGGTCCTAGAGACTCCAAACCAAGCTCCGTCCCACATAATATGGCCACAGGCTTTCCAACGGTACCATCCACAACTCTCTACGACCCACCGTTCAGGAGATACTGCAATTTTGAAAATAAAACATGACGTATCTCCGGAACCAGAAGTCGCAAAGATTTGAGACCAAGCTCTAACCCCAATTGTCAGCCATGGGCTTTCCAACGGTACCACCCACGACTCTCTACGACCTTCCCTAAGCCTAACCCTAACCCTAATCCTAACCTTAATTCAGATCAGTTTTTTACCTATAACTCCTCAACAGAAGGTCCTAGAGACTCCAAACCAAGATCCGTCATCATAATATGGCAACGGGCTTTCCAACGGTACCACCCATGACTCTCTGCGACCTTCCCTAACCCTAACCCATGACTCTCTGCGACCTTCCCTAACCCTAACCCATGACTCTCTACGACCTTCCCTAAGCCTAACCCTAAGCCTAAGCCTAACCCTAATTCAGATCAGTTTTTTACCTGTAACTCCTCAACAGAAGGTCCTAGAGACTCCAAACCAAGCTCCGTCCTACATAATATGGACACGGGCTTTCCAACGGTACCATCCACAACTCTCTGCGACCCACTGTTCAGGAGATATGGCAATTTTGAAAATAAAACATGAGGTATCTCCGGAACCAGAAGTCGCAAAGATTTGGGACCAAGCTCTAACCCCAATTGTCAGCCATGGGCTTTCCAACGGTACCACCCACGACTCTCTACGACCTTCCCTAAGCCTAACCCTAACCCTAATCCTAACCTTAATTCAGATCAGTTTTTTACCTATAACTCCTCAACAGAAGGTCCTAGAGACTCCAAACCAAGATCCGTCATCATAATATGGCAACGGGCTTTCCAACGGTACCACCCATGACTCTCTGCGACCTTCCCTAACCCTAACCCATGACTCTCTGCGACCTTCCCTAACCCTAACCCATGACTCTCTACGACCTTCCCTAAGCCTAACCCTAAGCCTAAGCCTAACCCTAATTCAGATCAGTTTTTTACCTATAACTCCTCAACAGAAGGTCCTAGAGACTCCAAACCAAGCTCCGTCCCACATAATATGGACATGGGCTTTCCAACGGTACCATCCACAACTCTCTGCGACCCACTGTTCAGGAGATATGGCAATTTTGAAAATAAAACATGAGGTATCTCCGGAACCAGAAGTCGCAAAGATTTGGGACCAAGCTCTAACCCCAATTGTCAGCCATGGGCTTTCCAACGGTACCACCCACGACTCTCTACGACCTTCCCTAAGCCTAACCCTAACCCTAATCCTAACCTTAATTCAGATCAGTTTTTTACCTATAACTCCTCAACAGAAGGTCCTAGAGACTCCAAACCAAGATCCGTCATCATAATATGGCAACGGGCTTTCCAACGGTACAACCAATGACTCTCTGCGACCTTCCCTAACCCTAACCCTAACCCTAACCCATGACTCTCTAAGACCTTCCCTAAGCCTAAGCCTAAGCCTAATTCAGATCAGTTTTGTACCTATAAGTCCTCAACAGAAGGTCCTAGAGACTCCAAACCAAGATTCTTCACACATAATATGGCCACGGGCTTTCCAACGGTACCACCCATGACTCTCTGCGACCTTCCCTAACCCTAACCCATGACTCTCTGCGACCTTCCCTAACCCTAACCCATGACTCTCTACGACCTTCCCTAAGCCTAACCCTAAGCCTAAGCCTAACCCTAATTCAGATCAGTTTTTTACCTATAACTCCTCAACAGAAGGTCCTAGAGACTCCAAACCAAGCTCCGTCCCACATAATATGGCCATGGGCTTTCCAACGGTACCATCCACAACTCTCTACGACCCACTGTTCAGGAGATACGGCAATTTTGAAAATAAAACATGAGGTATCTCCGGAACCGGAAGTCGCAAAGATTTGGGACCAAGCTCTAACCCCAATTGTCAGCCATGGGCTTTCCAACGGTACCACCCACGACTCTCTACGACCTTCCCTAAGCCTAACCCTAACCCTAATCCTAACCTTAATTCAGATCAGTTTTTTACCTATAACTCCTCAACAGAAGGTCCTAGAGACTCCAAACCAAGATCCGTCATCATAATATGGCAACGGGCTTTCCAACGGTACAACCAATGACTCTCTGCGACCTTCCCTAACCCTAACCCTAACCCTAACCCATGACTCTCTAAGACCTTCCCTAAGCCTAAGCCTAAGCCTAATTCAGATCAGTTTTGTACCTATAAGTCCTCAACAGAAGGTCCTAGAGACTCCAAACCAAGATTCTTCACACATAATATGGCCACGGGCTTTCCAACGGTACCACCCATGACTCTCTGCGACCTTCCCTAACCCTAACCCATGACTCTCTGCGACCTTCCCTAACCCTAACCCATGACTCTCTACGACCTTCCCTAAGCCTAACCCTAAGCCTAAGCCTAACCCTAATTCAGATCAGTTTTTTACCTATAACTCCTCAACAGAAGGTCCTAGAGACTCCAAACCAAGCTCCGTCCCACATAATATGGCCATGGGCTTTCCAACGGTACCATCCACAACTCTCTGCGACCCACTGTTCAGGAGATACGGCAATTTTGAAAATAAAACATGAGGTATCTCCGGAACCGGAAGTCGCAAAGATTTGGGACCAAGCTCTAACCCCAATTGTCAGCCATGGGCTTTCCAACGGTACCACCCACGACTCTCTACGACCTTCCCTAAGCCTAACCCTAACCCTAATCCTAACCTTAATTCAGATCAGTTTTTTACCTATAACTCCTCAACAGAAGGTCCTAGAGACTCCAAACCAAGATCCGTCATCATAATATGGCAACGGGCTTTCCAACGGTACAACCAATGACTCTCTGCGACCTTCCCTAACCCTAACCCTAACCCATGACTCTCTAAGACCTTCCCTAAGCCTAAGCCTAAGCCTAATTCAGATCAGTTTTGTACCTATAAGTCCTCAACAGAAGGTCCTAGAGACTCCAAACCAAGATTCTTCACACATAATATGGCCACGGGCTTTCCAACGGTACCACCCATGACTCTCTGCGACCTTCCCTAACCCTAACCCATGACTCTCTGCGACCTTCCCTAACCCTAACCCATGACTCTCTACGACCTTCCCTAAGCCTAACCCTAACCCTAATCCTAACCCTAATTCAGATCAGTTTTTTACCTATAACTCCTCAACAGAAGGTCCTAGAGACTCCAAACCAAGATCCGTCATCATAATATGGCAACGGGCTTTCCAACGGTACAACCAATGACTCTCTGCGACCTTCCCTAACCCTAACCCTAACCCTAACCCATGACTCTCTAAGACCTTCCCTAAGCCTAAGCCTAAGCCTAATTCAGATCAGTTTTGTACCTATAAGTCCTCAACAGAAGGTCCTAGAGACTCCAAACCAAGATTCTTCACACATAATATGGCCACGGGCTTTCCAACGGTACCACCCATGACTCTCTGCGACCTTCCCTAACCCTAACCCATGACTCTCTGCGACCTTCCCTAACCCTAACCCATGACTCTCTACGACCTTCCCTAAGCCTAACCCTAAGCCTAAGCCTAACCCTAATTCAGATCAGTTTTTTACCTATAACTCCTCAACAGAAGGTCCTAGAGACTCCAAACCAAGCTCCGTCCCACATAATATGGCCATGGGCTTTCCAACGGTACCATCCACAACTCTCTGCGACCCACTGTTCAGGAGATACGGCAATTTTGAAAATAAAACATGAGGTATCTCCGGAACCGGAAGTCGCAAAGATTTGGGACCAAGCTCTAACCCCAATTGTCAGCCATGGGCTTTCCAACGGTACCACCCACGACTCTCTACGACCTTCCCTAAGCCTAACCCTAACCCTAATCCTAACCTTAATTCAGATCAGTTTTTTACCTATAACTCCTCAACAGAAGGTCCTAGAGACTCCAAACCAAGATCCGTCATCATAATATGGCAACGGGCTTTCCAACGGTACAACCAATGACTCTCTGCGACCTTCCCTAACCCTAACCCTAACCCTAACCCATGACTCTCTAAGACCTTCCCTAAGCCTAAGCCTAAGCCTAATTCAGATCAGTTTTGTACCTATAAGTCCTCAACAGAAGGTCCTAGAGACTCCAAACCAAGATTCTTCACACATAATATGGCCACGGGCTTTCCAACGGTACCACCCATGACTCTCTGCGACCTTCCCTAACCCTAACCCATGACTCTCTGCGACCTTCCCTAACCCTAACCCATGACTCTCTACGACCTTCCCTAAGCCTAACCCTAAGCCTAAGCCTAACCCTAATTCAGATCAGTTTTTTACCTATAACTCCTCAACAGAAGGTCCTAGAGACTCCAAACCAAGCTCCGTCCCACATAATATGGCCATGGGCTTTCCAACAGTGCCATCCACAACTCTCTACGACCCACTGTTCAGGAGATACGGCAATTTTGAAAATAAAACATGAGGTATCTCCGGAACCGGAAGTCGCAAAGATTTGGGACCAAGCTCTAACCCCAATTGTCAGCCATGGGCTTTCCAACGGTACCACCCACGACTCTCTACGACCTTCCCTAAGCCTAACCCTAACCCTAATCCTAACCTTAATTCAGATCAGTTTTTTACCTATAACTCCTCAACAGAAGGTCCTAGAGACTCCAAACCAAGATCCGTCATCATAATATGGCAACGGGCTTTCCAACGGTACAACCAATGACTCTCTGCGACCTTCCCTAACCCTAACCCATGACTCTCTGCGACCTTCCCTAACCCTAACCCATGACTCTCTACGACCTTCCCTAAGCCTAACCCTAAGCCTAAGCCTAACCCTAATTCAGATCAGTTTTTTACCTATAACTCCTCAACAGAAGGTCCTAGAGACTCCAAACCAAGCTCCGTCCCACATAATATGGCCATGGGCTTTCCAACGGTACCATCCACAACTCTCTGCGACCCACTGTTCAGGAGATACGGCAATTTTGAAAATAAAACATGAGGTATCTCCGGAACCGGAAGTCGCAAAGATTTGGGACCAAGCTCTAACCCCAATTGTCAGCCATGGGCTTTCCAACGGTACCACCCACGACTCTCTACGACCTTCCCTAAGCCTAACCCTAACCCTAATCCTAACCTTAATTCAGATCAGTTTTTTACCTATAACTCCTCAACAGAAGGTCCTAGAGACTCCAAACCAAGATCCGTCATCATAATATGGCAACGGGCTTTCCAACGGTACAACCAATGACTCTCTGCGACCTTCCCTAACCCTAACCCTAACCCTAACCCATGACTCTCTAAGACCTTCCCTAAGCCTAAGCCTAAGCCTAATTCAGATCAGTTTTGTACCTATAAGTCCTCAACAGAAGGTCCTAGAGACTCCAAACCAAGATTCTTCACACATAATATGGCCACGGGCTTTCCAACGGTACCACCCATGACTCTCTGCGACCTTCCCTAACCCTAACCCATGACTCTCTGCGACCTTCCCTAACCCTAACCCATGACTCTCTACGACCTTCCCTAAGCCTAACCCTAAGCCTAAGCCTAACCCTAATTCAGATCAGTTTTTTACCTATAACTCCTCAACAGAAGGTCCTAGAGACTCCAAACCAAGCTCCGTCCCACATAATATGGCCATGGGCTTTCCAACGGTACCATCCACAACTCTCTGCGACCCACTGTTCAGGAGATACGGCAATTTTGAAAATAAAACATGAGGTATCTCCGGAACCGGAAGTCGCAAAGATTTGGGACCAAGCTCTAACCCCAATTGTCAGCCATGGGCTTTCCAACGGTACCACCCACGACTCTCTACGACCTTCCCTAAGCCTAACCCTAACCCTAATCCTAACCTTAATTCAGATCAGTTTTTTACCTATAACTCCTAAACAGAAGGTCCTAGAGACTCCAAACCAAGATCCGTCATCATAATATGGCAACGGGCTTTCCAACGGTACAACCAATGACTCTCTGCGACCTTCCCTAACCCTAACCCTAACCCTAACCCATGACTCTCTAAGACCTTCCCTAAGCCTAAGCCTAAGCCTAATTCAGATCAGTTTTGTACCTATAAGTCCTCAACAGAAGGTCCTAGAGACTCCAAACCAAGATTCTTCACACATAATATGGCCACGGGCTTTCCAACGGTACCACCCATGACTCTCTGCGACCTTCCCTAACCCTAACCCATGACTCTCTGCGACCTTCCCTAACCCTAACCCATGACTCTCTACGACCTTCCCTAAGCCTAACCCTAAGCCTAAGCCTAACCCTAATTCAGATCAGTTTTTTACCTATAACTCCTCAACAGAAGGTCCTAGAGACTCCAAACCAAGCTCCGTCCCACATAATATGGCCATGGGCTTTCCAACGGTACCATCCACAACTCTCTGCGACCCACTGTTCAGGAGATACGGCAATTTTGAAAATAAAACATGAGGTATCTCCGGAACCGGAAGTCGCAAAGATTTGGGACCAAGCTCTAACCCCAATTGTCAGCCATGGGCTTTCCAACGGTACCACCCACGACTCTCTACGACCTTCCCTAAGCCTAACCCTAACCCTAATCCTAACCTTAATTCAGATCAGTTTTTTACCTATAACTCCTCAACAGAAGGTCCTAGAGACTCCAAACCAAGATCCGTCATCATAATATGGCAACGGGCTTTCCAACGGTACAACCAATGACTCTCTGCGACCTTCCCTAACCCTAACCCTAACCCTAACCCATGACTCTCTAAGACCTTCCCTAAGCCTAAGCCTAAGCCTAATTCAGATCAGTTTTGTACCTATAACTCCTCAACAGAAGGTCCTAGAGACTCCAAACCAAGATTCTTCACACATAATATGGCCACGGGCTTTCCAACGGTACCACCCATGACTCTCTGCGACCTTCCCTAACCCTAACCCATGACTCTCTGCGACCTTCCCTAACCCTAACCCATGACTCTCTACGACCTTCCCTAAGCCTAACCCTAAGCCTAAGCCTAACCCTAATTCAGATCAGTTTTTTACCTATAACTCCTCAACAGAAGGTCCTAGAGACTCCAAACCAAGCTCCGTCCCACATAATATGGCCATGGGCTTTCCAACGGTACCATCCACAACTCTCTGCGACCCACTGTTCAGGAGATACGGCAATTTTGAAAATAAAACATGAGGTATCTCCGGAACCGGAAGTCGCAAAGATTTGGGACCAAGCTCTAACCCCAATTGTCAGCCATGGGCTTTCCAACGGTACCACCCACGACTCTCTACGACCTTCCCTAAGCCTAACCCTAACCCTAATCCTAACCTTAATTCAGATCAGTTTTTTACCTATAACTCCTCAACAGAAGGTCCTAGAGACTCCAAACCAAGATCCGTCATCATAATATGGCAACGGGCTTTCCAACGGTACAACCAATGACTCTCTGCGACCTTCCCTAACCCTAACCCTAACCCTAACCCATGACTCTCTAAGACCTTCCCTAAGCCTAAGCCTAAGCCTAATTCAGATCAGTTTTGTACCTATAAGTCCTCAACAGAAGGTCCTAGAGACTCCAAACCAAGATTCTTCACACATAATATGGCCACGGGCTTTCCAACGGTACCACCCATGACTCTCTGCGACCTTCCCTAACCCTAACCCATGACTCTCTGCGACCTTCCCTAACCCTAACCCATGACTCTCTACGACCTTCCCTAAGCCTAACCCTAAGCCTAAGCCTAACCCTAATTCAGATCAGTTTTTTACCTATAACTCCTCAACAGAAGGTCCTAGAGACTCCAAACCAAGATCCGTCCATCATAATATGGCAACGGGCTTTCCAACGGTACAACCAATGACTCTCTGCGACCTTCCCTAACCCTAACCCTAACCCTAACCCATGACTCTCTAAGACCTTCCCTAAGCCTAAGCCTAAGCCTAATTCAGATCAGTTTTGTACCTATAAGTCCTCAACAGAAGGTCCTAGAGACTCCAAACCAAGATTCTTCACACATAATATGGCCACGGGCTTTCCAACGGTACCACCCATGACTCTCTGCGACCTTCCCTAACCCTAACCCATGACTCTCTGCGACCTTCCCTAACCCTAACCCATGACTCTCTACGACCTTCCCTAAGCCTAACCCTAAGCCTAAGCCTAACCCTAATTCAGATCAGTTTTTTACCTATAACTCCTCAACAGAAGGTCCTAGAGACTCCAAACCAAGCTCCGTCCCACATAATATGGCCATGGGCTTTCCAACGGTACAACCAATGACTCTCTGCGACCTTCCCTAAACCCTAACCCTAACCCTAACCCATGACTCTCTAAGACCTTCCCTAAGCCTAAGCCTAAGCCTAATTCAGATCAGTTTTGTACCTATAAGTCCTCAACAGAAGGTCCTAGAGACTCCAAACCAAGATTCTTCACACATAATATGGCCACGGGCTTTCCAACGGTACCACCCATGACTCTCTGCGACCTTCCCTAACCCTAACCCATGACTCTCTGCGACCTTCCCTAACCCTAACCCATGACTCTCTACGACCTTCCCTAAGCCTAACCCTAAGCCTAATCCTAACCCTAATTCAGATCAGTTTTTTACCTATAACTCCTCAACAGAAGGTCCTAGAGACTCCAAACCAAGATCCGTCATCATAATATGGCAACGGGCTTTCCAACGGTACAACCAATGACTCTCTGCGACCTTCCCTAACCCTAACCCTAACCCTAACCCATGACTCTCTAAGACCTTCCCTAAGCCTAAGCCTAAGCCTAATTCAGATCAGTTTTGTACCTATAAGTCCTCAACAGAAGGTCCTAGAGACTCCAAACCAAGATTCTTCACACATAATATGGCCACGGGCTTTCCAACGGTACCACCCATGACTCTCTGCGACCTTCCCTAACCCTAACCCATGACTCTCTGCGACCTTCCCTAACCCTAACCCATGACTCTCTACGACCTTCCCTAAGCCTAACCCTAAGCCTAAGCCTAACCCTAATTCAGATCAGTTT